>NW_015112884.1:146599-226374 GCF_001443285.1 Poecilia latipinna
GTCGGGATCTCGCGATAATAAGTCGGGATCTCGCGATAATAAGTCGGGATCTCGCGATAATAAGTCGGGATCTCGAGATCCCGACTTATTTTCTCGGGATCTCGCGATAATAAGTCGGGATCTCGAGATAATAAGTCGGGATCTCGCGATAATAAGTCGGGATCTCGCGATAATAAGTCGGGATCTCGCGATAATAAGTCGGGATCTCGAGATCTCGACTTAGTTTCTCGGGATCTCGCGATAATAAGTAGGGATATCTTTCCTTTTTTTTTTTTCTCCATGTCCCCTTAGGGGCTCCGTAGATTACAAATGCCATAAAAACAAAAATAGGATAACAAACGCCATAAAAATCAAAACAAACAAACAACAACAAAAAAACAAGTTATTTTATTTCAGAATTTGTGAAAAAAATAACCTTTATGAAAATAAACAGTTTGCAAAAATTATTTACACCCTTGAAGTTTTTGGAACTTCATTTATTTGGATTTTAAGAAACACAATAACACAATGTAAAGAAAACCACATGCGCCACATTGGTTGGAGTATAGCTTTTTAAGTTAGAAATCTGAAAAGTGTGGTGTACACTTATAGTTTCCTTTACTGAGATACCCATAAATAAAATTCCACCCAACCAACTGGCTTCAGAAGTAAAATATTTCCACTTGATTATATAATCTAATGTAACAACCAAATTGTTTTGTGCTGCTTTAAACACAGCATCTCATCATGAACAAAACATGCTTTAGATGAAATATTGTGATGTCAGCAGCATGATGTGGGGACATGGAAGTCAGATAGAGTTACATACAGGGAAATCCCAGAAGAAATCCTGTTAGGATCTGCAAATGACATAAGAGAAGTTTGGAGGTTGGCCTTCCAACAAAACATAGTCCAGACTTAAATCTAATTAACGGTTGTCTTAATTAGATTTAATTAACATAGTCTGAAAGAGCTTGAGCTGTTTTTCCAAACAAGTACTGGTAAAAACTGACTTCTCTTTATGTGCTAAATAAAAGCTTGGAGTTGTAACTGTACAAAATATTGCTCTATAAAATACTAACCCAGAGATATGACTACAGGTACACACCACACTTTTTAGATTTTTAGTTGTAAAAGTAAAAATAAAATGTTCAGAATGCCAATGTGGCATTCTGTGCCATATTCAGAGTCTCCAGTCCTCAAAGCAGTTGTCTCCAGTTCGACTCCTGCAATTTCCTATATGCTTGGATATCTAATCCACACATTTTGTTTTATTGCTATGCTGTAAACATAGAAACAGAATTTGCTTACTTATGAAACATAGGGCCCTATAGTTCCTCAGGGTGCAAACATGACTACTGTATCTCACACAGAAAGTTAACCTCCTGAGCCCTGAGGCTCCTGGCTCAGAGAGAGGATCTCCTATGTAAGAAATAAAGGTCATTAGAGATGAAAAGATCTTTAGAGCCACTTGAAAGGTTGTGGGAATGTTCAGACTCCCCTCACATCTAACAGCTCTGCTCTTCTCTGTCTTATCAAATCTGAAGCACAGAAAGGGTTAACAGCTTACTATGTTTTTTTTTTTTTGTTGTTGTTTTTTTCTGCTGCAGTTTATACTTGTGAGTTTTTGCCGCTAACTATAGCTCAGCCACAGATTTGGTTGCAGTGGTCGAGTACAAATAGCCGCTTTGTTGCTGTCCCGTGGTCAGACATTATCTTGTATTTCCACTCACATACCAGGCTAAATATCTGCCCTTAAGGAAACATCAATGCTGGAAACTATATTTACCCTCTGTTCGGATGCCGTCACACAATGGAGGCAAAGTGAATCGGGAATGTGATGAAATTCCAGATTTCTGTTGTTGTGGTTCATACTGCCACAGTTAAGGTCAAAGGATGCTGCTGTGGCGCGACCAGGGAGCTGCCCTGCTCCACGGCACCGCCTTATTGTCTGTGGGCCCCCGGGGCCGCTCCATCCATGACCCGTTTTCTGAATGGATCTAACATCCTACTTGGTCCTCAGGCCTTTGCAATATAGACAACTTCTTGTTCAAAAGCAATTTAGTCCAGATTTGTTTTTCCGCTTTTGATGTCATAAAAATACTTCTCATAGAAAAAAGTTAGTCCCTTTGGTTTTACATTTATTGGCTGCGGACACGTGATCCTTTTTGTAGTTGACAGTTTGAAGGCCAGCGCTGAGGGAAAGTCAGACACAATTTATGATAAGAGCGATGAGGCTGTGAGCAGAAGGGGCCCGTGGGAAACAACGCTACAAATATCCACTGTTCTTAATTCTTTCCCTCCCTTTTCTTTTTACTTCTTTCTTTTCTTTTCGTTTTCCTTTTTGGCTGAGCATGTTCTAAAATATTCAGCAAATTCCCAGTAGATCCTGGTGCTCATCCGAGCGTGGCGCTAATGTTTTATCACTGCTTACCGAGGATTTGACAAAAGCAAAGTCTTATGAGTGTTGAAGAGCATTGTAATCCCTTTTCAAGTATTCACTGACATGCCCACAAAGTAATTTAGAAGAACGAGCAGCACCAGAGTGATAGCTCCTATCACACACCACTTGCTTTCCACCAGACATTAATCACGCCGTGCTCCTGTTGTGCGCTCTGCTGTCCTGTCTTCTAATCTGTGTGAAAAACTGATGAGGATTGATCTCTTTTTCATTTCATCTTCCCTTCCAGTTGCAGCCTGAGCAGCTGGACTGCGGCGCCGCCCACCTGCAGCACCCTCTGGCTCTACGGAGGCCTCTTAGGGCCATTCCTCTTTTTGGAAACTCAGCCCTCAGTTCGGTCTCAGTGGACAATGTGCACAACCACACTGTGGTATTTCTGGGAACCAGTAACGGGCGTCTTCATAAGGTGAGGCCCACTGTCGCAGCATTACGGGTGAATGAAACTTCCATTGAATGCATATCTAAGGGCTAGACCCCCCTCCTGATATTATCCTGAAGAACTTATTTTAGGTAGGGGTTAAGCTGAAAAATGGGACATTCAGCAAACAGATACACGTCAGTTCTAATAGAACACACATTACTACTAATTATAAATGCATTTGTGGTGTAAATAGTTTTAAATGCTACTGCATTATTTTTTTATGCTTGTTAGCCAAGGACAACAAATAAGGCTGAATGATATCTGGAATATATAGAACTGGGATAGTATTGCTGAATATTGCAACAATATTGATTGTTATTAACCCATCTTTCATTTTTTTCCCCCCTTCATCACTATCACTTCTCCCAACCGTATTAATTTTTGCATCAAAGCTGGTAAAAAAATTATGATCATCATGAACATCATATGCCAGGAAAATTCCTCCAAAAGGCCGAATATATTCCTGGTATACAGGCCTTGAATGCTTGGTTCTTAAAGGGGAGACATTACGTGTTTTCCATGCACATAGTGCCATTTTACAACACAATCAAGTAACTAATTACTGGTGCTGCTGCTAGTCAGTCGCAGGGTAGAGAAGCTCTCTGAGGTGGGGGCTCGGCTGGAGACTGCAGTGCCGAGAACTAGCTTAATGGAAATAGGCGTTACTTTATGAGAGCAGGCATTTAGGCATCCCAAATGGCTGCTAAAAATGCAAGAATTACTCAAAAGTGCATGAAAGAATCAAAGCAACATTCCTGGTATGTGTTCGATAACGTAATAACGCCATAATATGACATAAAGTTTGAAAAGAGTCAGTTTTACTTAATAGCCCCCCTTTAAAATGCAGCATGCTAAATATTACACTAAAATAGTCATTTGCACACATGGAAATTGTGATGACAGCTTTGATTTGACATATTGTAGAGCTGTAATACTGAAAAGTTGGATTTTCCGGGTTCCCGGTCAGAAAAACAAAACAAAACAGCCTGCTGATGCTGGAACTCAGGCCGGGAACATCAGAGCTCACGGAGCAACCTTGAGTTTCAATATGGCTGCAGGCATACAGAATGTAATGAATGTTGCCAGTATAAACCGAAAACTATGCACCTCTGACGGCATGTAGCTCATTAAACCAGTGGCACACATGTTGTTGTAAAATATCCGTTCCCTTTGTGTTTCAACACATAAAACAGAAAGAGAAGTATATTGTTTTTGTCTTGTTTTGCTAGTTAGCTGCAAAACAAATAGGAAATCCTGGTGCTTTCCGACTTGTAACCGGGACGCTCTCATCCTGGGGCAACATCATTTCCAGCTCCCAGCTCTGAACAGCGAGACGACTTAAATGCAGCATAATTCCAAATGTCCGTTGGTGAAAAATAAATATACCCTATAGTAATGCTGCAAAACAATACAAATTTCTTCTCTTTGTTCTAGAAGGTGTTTCACCTTTCATCTTAAAGGCTTCTTTATCATATCTGAAGGAAAGACATCCATGGAGCTTATAAAGGCTGGGGTATTCTAGGGTGGAGGTTCATCTTCCAGTAAGATCAGAAACTAAACAAACAACCACACATGCAAAGGGTGTTTCAGATTGAAGCATATTTGTGTATTAGAAAGGCCTAGTCAAAGTCCTTACTTTAACCCAATTAAGAATCTGTTGCGAGACTTAAAAATTGATCTTCAGAGCCTCCTCTCTGATTGAGTTTGAGCTATTTTGTAAAGTAGAACTGGTGGGAATAGATGTTGAAAGCCTTTAGAGACAGACCTGGACAGAAACATAGACTTGGTGAGGGTGAACACAAATACACACCTTAGTTGTTCACACTTTCATTTAAAGAAAAACTTTACTATTATATACATCTGGTTTTGCTTTGCAACTATGAATTAATTCATGTTCATCTAAATCCCAGTAAAATACGCTAGCCTCTCCTTACACCAATACAAAAAAAATATATTAGGATGTCTTAATCCTTACAAATGTTTGGTAAAGAATGATGAGCAATGGGTAAAAAAAAACAGACTAAAAGCGCTAACTCCTCAGGTCATAGAGTTATTGCTGTATAAAATGGCCCCTCTGAAAGGAGCTCAAGTTTTTAATTTGATTGAGCCCTGAAGCTTGGAAAAACTGTTGGATCAGGAGACACGCACGGATGCTCTGATGTGGCTGCCGCAGCTGTCAATAAAGCTGAAGGTGTGTGAGAAAACACTCAGAGAACAAGCAGGACTATCTGCTTTCATCCTGTATCTTCTCAGCTCTGTCATCACTCCATCCCCCCCACTAGGTCTTCTCCGCTTCAGTCATCGTCAGGTCATCCCTAAGCAGCCCTAATCATGCGCTCTAATGTTCCTCAGACCTGGTTATTGTCTGAGAGAAGCTCTTTAACAAGACTCAGTGAGGACTCGTGACTCAGCCCTGCCATGTGTTGGCCCGCGACCTCCGCTTTTACACATCCACCGACCATCCAGCTCGTGTCTAATTAGCAGCATTCCTTAATTCCTGTCTCAGTCACATTCCCAGTCGCCCCTGACTGAGATCCCAGCGAGCGCAACAATCTGCTGTCTTCAGATGCCTGTGGAAACAACGCAAGCCGACTCTGAAGGCTTGCTTTGCATGAGCTCTGTGCCTTTTACAGCATTAAAACCATACTGCTGGGAGCCAGTGGGGGTTGGGGGAAGCTCATTGTTTGGCCCCAACTGAGCTTGCCGTAATTGTTTTTTTTTTTTGTTTTTTTTTCGGAGGCTTTTTGCCGTAAACCAGATGCACCACATTGGTCGGAGTGGTGTAAACAGCACTGAGTGTGTATTTGTGTGAGTCTGTTTGCCTGATTACAGGTTCGACTGTGTTTTTTAGGTGTTTGACTTTGTCTGCAGGCCATTGCGAGAAGGTTTAGTGATTCCACGTGTTTACTTAGATGGATACAAACCCTGAGATTATGCATGTGTGCGTCAACCTTGTTAAATCCAGAGTGTGGCGTTTCGGTGACCTTGCAGCAACAACTTACTTGCTTTGTGCTTTTTAGCTGTATGTGGCTCTGATTGTTTGCGTGCGTATTAGCGTGCATGTGTGTGGTGATGATTGTGCATGCGTGTGTGTGCCCTGAGGATAGAGCTGTTACAGAGGTTAATGGTGCTGTTAGTGTGTGTAATGTGATTCTGACTGTGAGTTTGGCTCAGACTAAACACAGGGGAGCAGTGGTTCAGATTAAGTTAGACCTCCTTTACTGTCTTTGAGAGAGCCCTCACTGAAGTAATTTGTAATTACATGCATTTTTTTAATGAAGTCTCTCCCTCCCCATTACGACTGACTTCCATTTTCCTGCGTCTGGCAGTTTCCGCCTCTATCGCTCTCTCTCTCTCTCTCTCTCACTCACATCCAAATTTGCTCCCTCAATCTCTCACTTCATCGCTCCACTGTCCCTTCCTCCCCACGTGATTCCATTTTTATTTCACCTCAGCCTCAAATGTAGAAAAAAACAACAACCTTTGATTCACTGTGAAAACAAACTTTATCTACAGATATTGAAATAAAGGGTGCAAAAAGATTTAATCACACTAAACATTTCTTGTTTTAAGTCAGTTTGGATAAACAAAGCCCTTTCTGTTTGCTATTATTCTGGTTGCTCCAGAATAATAAGGGAGGGATTTTTGAAAATAAGTTTTGAAAAATAAGCTTATAGACATACTATTGTCTATAAGCGCCAGACAATAGTTTGCAGGACCTTTTGTCCCATTCCTCCTGACAGAACTGGTGTAACCGAGTCAGGTTTGTAGATTGCCTTTACTGACTTTAAAGTTTTGTGACGTTTGCTCCAAAAATGACTTTGTTATCCATATGCTTCATTGTACCTAAATGGTGGTATGTTTTGGATCATTTGCACCCAAGCTTTAGCTTCCTGATTGAAACCTTGAGACTTTGCTCTAATATGTCATCTCCTCTCCAGTTCTTTCCTCGTGATGCCATCTTCTTGAACAGTGCACCAGTCCCTCCTGCAGTAAAACACTCCCGACATGATATTGTCTACATTGTACATCACATAGTGATGGTTCTCAGGTTTGCTAGCTTCCCACCTTTTTCCACAAAATGTAAAAAATGATCATTACGGCTGAACAGACACCAAAACATGTCCAAAAAAAGTTAAGGCCTTCGCCTTGAGTGTGTTTCCAAATTGTAGTCTTGCTTTTGATGTTTCTTTTACAGTAGATTAGTGTTTTAGCCCAACTGCATTCAGAACTGTGAATGATAACTGACTGGTTTCAGCCAGCATCTATTTAAGGTCTTTTGGTTTTGTTATAAAAATAACAAAAATTTATTAAAATTTAAAATTTAAAATTTATTAAATAAAAGTTTTATTTCCTCATTGTATTTTGAGGCGATGCTTTAAATGTCATCCACAAAAAAAAAGAAATAAAAATAAAATAAAGTGTTCTGGCATTTAGAAAATAGAAGAAAAATACATAAATTGGAAGTTGTTTATTTTGATTTAAAACTAAATAATGGTTACAGAAAACTAATGTGACCTTTTATGCAGTGTATGTTAGTATCTGGTATCAACTACATTTCTCTTGCTGGCTCACCTCTATCGATCTTTATTCTCCTGGTTGTACACATCCAAAACATACTCACACAGAGAGAGGACAGGAGAGAATGAGTGCACAGCAGCTGAGCGTTCCTTGGTTGAATAGAGCCTTTGATCTGCATGAAGATAGATAGAGAATGGAGTCAGAGCGACCTGCCAGTGCAGCAGGTGTTTTGCTGGCTGACCGGGTGGCGCTTTGTGCCACAGCTCACCTCCTATTCTTTACCCTTTCCAGGTGTGTGGGCCGCTGTTTGCAGGCTCCTCGCTGTGTCACTCTCTGCGTGTGTTCGCAGTCACTGGGGTGCAGGCTGAAGACACAATACAGCTGCTCACTATCCCCACTGTGTGTTGCTTATAGAAGTGGTGGGTGGCGTTTAAAAATGACAGCAATATTTGGAGCCTGAGACAATGTCTTTCATCCGGCTTTACTAAGCTTCTGTCTGCTTCGGTTTAAAATTACCCGGCCTGGCTCAGTAGGTGGTGACGTTTGTTTTTCTTGCGCAGTTCAATGCAGAAATATTCTCCTTTCTTGGACATTGTCCCATTTTGACATGTTACCGCCAGAAATTATTATTTTTTTTTATTATTCAAATGAAGTGGAAAGAAAATGATAAAAGAATGTGAACATCTGTAAAGTGAGGGGCTCGTTTGTATCCACAACCTTTACTCTAAATCCATTTCAAACACGTTTCTTCAAATGTCATGTAAATAGTTAGCAAAGTTTAGCTGCTTGTTCTTTTTTAATAGAAAACAATGCAAGTGTTCTGTAAAGACCTCAAAGTTTTGAAAATAAAAAGAGTATAGTATAGCAGCAAACCTGTCAAGACATGACACCTAAACAGGAATCTCCATCTTGTGGGTCGAAAATGTCTCTTCAGATCCTCCACTGTGATAAGATAAAATGAGGAATTGATCAGTGCTTTAAAATGTAAAGCCACGTAACCAAATGCCGTCCTTTGAAGTTTTAGTGTAAAGAATATTTTTGTTTCGTAATTTGTTTGTGTTTTGGTTGCAAACTGTGGTGTTTTTGGCATCGTTTTCTAAAAATACGCAATGTTATGCCAAAGAATAAATATCCATTCTCTTTTGTGTAAAGGTTTAATGAACAACATAAAAATTGTGCTTTAATTTGAAAATCTAAACAAATATAGTATTGTAGATATTGTAAAAACAAGCTATTTCAAGCTTCTCTTACACAATAACCAGCATTTCTGCCTCTAAATACATTTTAAGGAGAAAAAAAAATTGTTTGGGTGCAAAGGTTGTTGACCCCATGACCTAAAGTGACAGAGAAGCAGTGAAATGGTCCATGGTAGATGTGCAGATTCACAGCTCAGATGGAAGAATCTCTTAACAGGATAGAGCATAAGTCTGATATCATTTTAGTGGTAAAAGAAGGCCTCTGCTGAAAGAAAGCTGTAAGCAGTCCTGTCTAAAATTTAGATATTCAAATAAACCCTTCAACATGAAACATGTGGAAGAAGGTGCTCTGATGAAGTAAAAGGTTATGTGGAGGACCTAACACTGCGCGTCACCATAGACATACCATTCTCACTGTGAAAAATACTGGTGGCAGCATCATGTCCACAACTGGAGTGAATGAACGGATAATTACAAGACGAACCTGGAAGAATTTACAATCTGTGTTAAAGCTGCAGTAGTTAACGTTCGAAAACATTTGTTGAAACTGTCACTGTGTTGTGACTCGATAACATGAGACAGATAATTTGTGAAAACTATCATGCTCCTCCACCTCCTTCCTGAGCGACTACTGTAATCTGCAGAAATGCACATCTCCCAGTCAGAAACCAAAAGGCCAGGAAGAAGGTCTTAGTGCTGTCAATCACATTTGTATATCCGCTGCTCAGTGCGCTAACAGTGGAGAAACAACTTGCTGTTACAAGAGCTCCTTTTGACGCTGGGAGAGACATGCCTCAAACTAAAGCAAAAGGAAGGCTGAGTGTGGATGCACACCAACCCTTTTTAGAGTTTCATGTGTGAAAATCTAGAAAATGATCCATTATTGCCTTCCACTTCAAACTACAAGCGCTGCTTTGTGTCGGTCTATCACATAAAATCCCAGTAAAATAAATTACTGACAAAAAAAAAAAAAACCTGGAAAAAGTTCTAAAAGTGTGAATGCTATTCTAAGGCCCTGTGCATGTCCCGCAGATGGAGAGGCGACAGTGCCCATGATTGTCAATAAAAGTGTCAGTCAGTGTGCCAGTTCCCTAGAATGGCAGGATGTCTCCACTGAAGAGAAACCCAGTGAATTACAGAAATAAGGGCTTTCTCTGTTAGCGTGACAGGAAGTCTCACTCAGCGCTGTTTGTTTTTCCTACAGAGCTCTTTATGTGCGAGTGTGTCTGTGTGTGCATATGTTTGTGCGTACGTGTTAATATTTCACCATTTTATTATCTTGAGCTGTAAGACGGCCAGTCTGTAGATAAATCGCAGCTCGGCAGAGCAAGATTAGGCACATTTGCTCGAGCAGAGAATCTCCTAAAATGTTTTTGAGCGGGTGAAACAAGAAAAAAACATATTCAGGAAATTAAGTAATGAACTAAAATTATTTTAAGGATTTTTTTTTGTTTGTTTGTTTCTTAAGACTTGCCGATACTCGCAGTTGCTGTCAGACATGAAAGCTTTTAACATGCTGAGTTGAAGTTTCTACTGTCAAGTTGGATGATTTAGGAGGGACTCTGTCAATTTGTCATTTCACCTATTTGTACCCAAACATTTCCATTTCACCCCATGCTGAGCTATTGGCATCAAATTGCTGACTTTGCATTAAATTTTGCAAAACCTCTTGAACATAGGATGTGGTCATGTGAAGGCTGATTGAGCTTCATGTATGAAATCAGTTCTCTGGTAGAGTTTTTCTTTGACACTCAGTTCTCCTTTAGATAGTTTTTAAGCTTTAAGATACTTCTTTTGTCCTCCGCTTCGCTTGTCAACTTTCCACCTTTTGAGGAAAAGGAGTAAAACAGCAGCCGTAATCCACACAGAAACTTTAAAGGACCTTCTAAAAGTCAAGGGAATCACTGATGAAAACTGATTGTGACTCTCGGAAGTAAAAAAAATAGAGAAATTGGAAGTGCTCTAAAAAACTTTTGCCAAATACAGCATTGTTCTCGGCAAACGATTCATTAATATTTCAACAAGCAGCTCCTGGAGCCTCCGATGACACCTTTCCCGACATGGGAAGGAGCAAGCCGATCGGCAGGCTGACGAAACCTCGCAAACATTGTTGTAGGTGGAAGCAGCCTCCCAGCAGAGATCATTATGTGCAAGTTTCTGTCGGGAGTCACCAAGCATGTATAGACAAATGTCAGAAAGCCTGAATTTGTTCAATCAGCAGAAAGCAAATGCAATTCATGTTGTCTTGTAAATCATGTGGTGCTTAGATAAAGCTAGTGGTGCCAGACTGAGGTTCTCTGGTACGTTTGATCTTAATTCACACTGATTTCTACTCTCACTCTATCTTGGCAGCTGACCCTCTTCCCTAACATGACCTTGGCCAGCCAGAGGAACATGAAGCTGCCAGCTGGCGAAGCGGTCCACCACATCATGACTTTCGACCCCAACGACGGCAATTTTCTTTATGTCATGACCTCTCACCACGTAAGCACCCGAGCACAGACAAGGTTTCAGGCGGTAGATGTTTACTGCTAATCTGCACAGATGTCACAGACAGAGGAACCACAAGAACCACTTTCAGAACACATCTGCTAAAATCCAGGCTCATTGCTTCCATTTAGCAGAACACGGTTAGATTTGTTGTGGCGCTCTGAGCTCCTTCAGAGTTCAAAGCTCCCAGCTGGTTTCACAACTGCTGCACTTAAGGCTCTATGCGGTTGCACCTACAGCATTTATGTCACATAACATCGGTGTACCTGATTTCTTTCTGTGAAGAGATTAAATCACATTGCTTCCTGTTGCAGACACATTTTAATATGCACACTGAGGAGCTGAAATTGTTTTCACACATTTTATGGGAAGTTGTTGCAAAAGATCTCGTTAGCAACATACAGCACGATCCATAGCCTCTTGAATGTCATGTTGAAATCTGTAACACTTGACTGAAAATTGAATAGATTGACCTCAAAGTTTGGAAATATGACACAAATACATTGTTCTTTGCAAACTGCCATGCACACGTGTTCTAGACAGAAAGCACTGTAGAAAAAAACAGGTACAAAATTATATATATATATATATATATATATATATATATATATATATCCAGAGCTTCTCAGTCAGTAAAAACTCCCCAATCATTGGTAGAGTGATGTTATGGTTTTTTTGTTTTTTTTTTCATTTCATTGTAATTTCACCAATTTTGACAATTTTGACATTGAAACCAGGGATAACAACAATGGTATATGTACAGTGACCCAGAAATGTAAAAAATTTTTTTAAAAAATGCATCAACAAAATCACAAGCTGAAGTTACGCTAAAATGAAAGTTATGCTAAACATGCTAGCATAGCTTCTGTTGTAGCTTTTGTTTTGTTGTGAATTCTGCATTTTGTCAACCCTTCCGGGTCATATTAATGATGGTAATAATAATAACTACAAAATCCCTTTTTCATGCTCCTTGTCAAAAACAATACATAATCTACTACCCACAGAATCTGCTTTGTAAAATGAAGAAACGTATATTTACAACAGCAAAAATAATGCTCTGTCACTACCTATTTTCCTAGAATAACTGAATCTGCAAATTTCTGCTGACCAATTTACGGACTATTTTTAAGTTCATTTATTGCATTATCCATTGGGAATGCTAGAAATTACTATTTTCTCTGAGGCCAGACCACATCATTAAATTGCTTGTTATGTCCGCCCAGCAGTCCAAATCCCACAGATGACCTAATTACAAAGATTAGGCAACAGAGAAAAAGAAGCAAATCCCGACTTCTGACAAGCTGTAGCCAGCAGATGTTGTGGAGTGTATTTGTTCAGTGACATATTAACTGATGTTCAGAGCTGTCAGAGTAAATTGCTGTTATTTATTTGTCTTCTACAAATAAACCAGCAAGTTTGTTAAAACCGTAAATCTCTCTCTCTCTCTCGCTCTCTTTTTTTTAATTGCTGTTGCTGCTTTGTACAGATGCTGAGAGTAAAAGTAGCAGAATGTGACCAGTGGAAGAGCTGCACTGACTGCTTGGGGGCTAAAGACGCCTACTGTGGTTGGTGCACTTTGGAGAACAGGTGAGAATGACAACCTTTTGTGGTTTTGAAATATCTTTCTTTCAGGGTGCATTCACACCAGCCCTGCTTAGTTCACTTTGATCAAACTCTTAGTTTGTGTGCCTACACAGTCCGGTTCATTTGGGGAGGATAGAAATCACAATAAAACTCTGACACTCACCAAAACTATCAGTCTTCGCTTCAGTCTGGTCTGCAGACCAGAGAAAAGTGAACTCTGGTCTGCCTGAAAACCTAGAAGGGGTGAACAGGTTTCTCCAGCGGTTTGGTATGTTTGACGCAGCTGAAAATGTAACAAATTTGGCCCCTTATCGAACCGAGCCCACCGGACTGTCAGGTGTGAAAACAACCTTTATTGTATTCTGTTTTCCTTGATTTTCTTCTGGTAAACATAATTGAATCATATTACCGTGTGATATAGTGCCAAGGTCATGCCATGTGGTTGATGACATAATCAGAAAGGATGAAGTGTGGAAAGGTTCACTTCGTCTTTTTAGTTAAAAGCAGAAGTTTGACTGCTGCTGTGATGCTGTGCTACAGAGTGATCTGACTTAGCAGTCCTTTGGAAGCAATAAAAGCGAAGACTGATAGTTTGATGAAATCTCTTCTGTTTGCCGCTTTGATACTTGAGGCACAGTAAAAAAAAAAACAAAAAAACCACTGACTCTTTTCCTGTTTTGGGGATTTGTCACTCTCGGTTTGAAAGTGTCGCCTTGGCACTAGCAGAGCGTGTTTTGGGTTTGAAAAACTGTCCTTGGATCACTATTGATTTGCTTTCCACTGAGCTGAGCCTCAGACTTGGGAGTAACATTATTGTTTGGAGTGTTCCCCTGGCTCTGGGGCGGTCTGAGGGTGGGAGTGCCTGACGAGGAGTGACTTGGCTGAAGTGGAGCTGTGAGCTGGTGGAAGTACACAGTGATTAATGTGACTGAGTCTGGATGGGCTTTCTGGACCCATGTCAGAATATGAGTGCCGTCGAGCTGTGTTTATGTGGGTCCGTGTTCTGGTTAGTTGCCAGTGATTAAAGCAGATCAGTCCAGATAGTAAATTTAGTGACAAGCTGTGCTGCAGCTCTAGAGGTCCTAGGGCTGCTAGAGGTCGTTAAGAGCTGGAAGGGTTAAAACGAAGTGTGTCTGTGTGAATGTGATCAGCCTGTCTCACTGTCTCGTTGTCAGTGGTGGTTTTTGATATGAGCGATATGGCCTAACATCCTGGGCAGCACAGCTTTTGGGATGATATACAAAACAAAATGCTCTCAATCAATCTCATATGAAAACACTTTATCTGCACCGATGAAGGCTTACTCATCTTGGAATGCCAGACACTTGACAATGAACATGAAACTGATGCTGTGAGCTACTTGTTGACTCATTTCACCAGAACATTGACATTTCCTTTCTAGGTGTTTTGTTCATCTTTAAAAAATTGGGGGAAAAATATGAAAAGAGCTTCGTCTGAATGTGGTGTCACTCTTGATGTGGAGACTTATGAGCTACTCAGACCATACGCACATTAATAGCAACACACAGACTTTAAAAAAGTATCAGGACCTACACTAGAATACTAAAACCACAAAAGAAAAGATGAGACGGGATGTGCTGAGCAGAAGTAGGGACTTGCCCAGGGCTTCAGTCATCTAAAACCCGGCATTGCTCATTGTTATCTCCCTGTCTCCTCTCCCTATTTATCTATCTGTTGTTTTTATTCCGCTTTCTTTCTCACTTCACTGCATTTTTTACTCTAGCGACCCTCCCTGTCCTCCGCTTTCTATTTTTTTTAATTTTCATTCCTCGCCCTTCTATTCTCCAGTAGCTTTGAGAATTTTAGCCGTCTATCTCTCTGCCTGCCACCCTGTCTCCCTACTTCTCGTCTTCTCCTCCCCCTGTGCCCCTGTCCCCTTTCCTATCCCTCTACAAAGGAGCGTTGATTGTGATGATGGTAGTGGGAGGGAGCGAGCACACTGGTTCTTTTTACAAGGAAATGTCAAAGTGTGTAAGCCTGCGTGCAAGTGTCAGCGTGAGTGCGCGTCTCTCTCTGGCTCTCAGAGGCCAGGGAGCTGATGTCATGAGTGTTTGTGTGTTTGATGCACTGTTTGGCCAGGCCCGCCGGCCGCTGGGCTGGCTTTGTGGTTTCGAGGCCTGGGGGATGTGGCGTGGGGGTGGATGATGTCCTTCATCACCTCACTGTCTGATACAACGGCAGACACTGGGAGCAGAGGAGGAAAAGCCAAACTACTAGATTTCGCAATCTGTGAAGCCGCCACTGTCCCTTTGGGGGCCAGCTTGATTATATGCACGGCTCTGACGTCTCTCGGCACATCCGCAATGTGGAGGGAGCACGAAAACACGTCTGTTCGCTTGTGTGAGGTGACGCTGTTGTCAGAAAAAGAGAGCCGGTTTCTCTGGCGGAGATAAAACCCAGTCCTTGATCACTGCTTTCATGCCGGTGCTGGTTTAATCTGCCACATGTCACGAGAAAGCACTTAAATATCTTTATTTGAATCAAATTATGCATGACATGCCATCGTTGCTATTCACAAATTATCATGCTTATCTACATGTTCTTATCTCTCAGTGTATGTGTGCGTGCGTGCGTGCGTGCGTGCGTGTGTGTCTGCGTTCGTTTGTGTTGGCGTGAGCACTTCAGAAGCTCATATGTTGTGCTGCTGTTTAACAGCTTCACCGGCTTCCCACCTCTTCAGACACTCTGGGGGGTGATGAGTTTTCACAGGTCATATTTTAGCTGAAAATGTTGACTCTGTTTATTTTAAAGGAGCTTTTTTGAAAAAGCTTTTAAAGTCTGGCAGAGCGTGGAGAGGGAGAGGACGAGTGTTTGCATGTCAGAACTGTATTTTCATCGCTGTGCGTATTAGTGTTTCAAAAGAAAGTGAAGTGCTTTGAATTAATTTCTTCACAGTGCAGTGTTTGAGAAAATTGCTGTTTGAATTAGCAGGCAAGGTGTGAATACATTTTAGGAAAGAAAAAAAAAACAAAATACTATGAGTGAGTTTGTTGTTTTCCTCTCCTAACAGTAGGACAGCTATTAGTAGTGCACTTCACAAATCCGGCCTTTATGGAAGTGTGGCTTGGAGAAAGCTATTGTTTAAATAATGCTGTAAGATTTGAAGTTTGTGGCGTGCAAATTACAAGAAACAAGAAGATGGTGGAAGCAATTTGTCTAGTCAGATGAATCGAACAATGAACTTCTTGACCTTCTTGCACCGTGAAGCATAGTGGTGTTGGCATCATGCTGAGGGAATCCTACCGGTGGTAAAAAAAAAGTAACTGCTGCCCCGTTTACACCACTCTTCAGTAAAGCCGCAACAGGTTTGCCTCGTTAACCTGTCGCCGATGATCGCAGTCTCTCACACCGACACTTTTCGAAACCAGATCTTAGAGTGACACTTTTCTGTGCGACACCTCCGCGGAGGTCTGAAGAACTCCTCAAGCATGAAAGCGCACATGCACAGAAAACACAGCTGTAGGGTTCAATCTATGCATGCACAGGCAGATAACAATAATGATCCTAATGCTACCTGGGAAAGAATCCCAGGTAGCATTGAGCAGTGTTGTGCTACTTAATCTGTCCAATTTAACACAACTTCTGATAAGGAATATTACACGTTACATGAAGATGGATTAGTCTTTTGTAAATGAGGTGGAAGCTAAGGGTCAAAAGCATGTGCGCGTTTGATGACATGTTAGAATCACAGTGCCATATAGTGGCCTGGAATGACAACTGCAACTGACTCAAGGTGTCCTGGTGGTGCCATCTAAATGTGGAGCTTTTCGCCAATCAACAACCGAAAATAACGGCAGTTTCCAGGCAGCCGGCTCGTGTAACTGTAACCTACATGTACCACGCCAACCCTGCTGTGAAACATGGTGGTGGTAGTACCGTGCTGTGGGGAGGCTACTACTGCAGAGGCAGGGAAGCTGGTTAGATTTAAAGGGTAAGATGACTGTTGTTGTTTCGAGGAGTTGTTTTGAACATCTTTTAAAGTGGCGCGGAGTTTGTGTAAATTCATCGCTGTCTGTATTTGTACTTAAGAGGAAAGTGAAATAATTTGACTTAATTCCTCCACAGTGCAGCGTTAGAGCAAATTGCTGTTTGAATTAGCAAGATTTTACGAATGAATTCAAGATTCTTTTCTTTTTTTTCTTGCCGTTTGTTGATGCTCCTTTCCTTTTGAGATGTAAAATAAAATTTCCTGGATGCTTGCTTCAGTTTCGTCCAATTAGGACGCATTCAGCATTTAAAAGATAAAATCTAGACATTACTGCGTGAACTAAATATATTCTTCCGGGCTGAAAGCAAGGAACGCTGTCACAGTGGTTAGCGCTGTCACAGTGAGAAAACTGACGGTTGGCCTAGGGACTTTCTGAGTGGAGTTTGCATGTTCTGCCTGAGCCTTTGTGGGTTTTTTATGGCTTCTTTCCACTTCCAAAAACAGTCACATTCAGTTTTATTGCTGATTGTAAATTAGCAGTAGGTGTAAGTAGGGGCAAGCATGGTAGTCTGCCTCTCTGTTTGATTTGAACTGAATGTACCCAACCCCTGGAAGGCGCTGCGATTTAAAGCCCGACTCTTTAGATTGGAAGGAGGAAAATAACCATACTTTCACAGCTTTTCCCCCCTCCCGTACTTAGCTACAGTATATCATAATGTAGCACATTTGTGGGATTCCTGCAGGGGACCAGTCAGCAAGAGTTCACATATCTTGATCAACTAGCAGGCTAGTGCGTGCGGGCATTTTTCAGAAAGGGGATATTAAAGACACAGGTGGTAAAAGTTTTTTCATAGAGGATGATCTCGTAAACAGCATCTAATGATACATTTTCTTCTTAATGATAATACATTTGGATCTCTGCTCTTTAGTTTCTTACACCAAATTTCAAAATGTCTCAGTTTTGCAAGGTCAGTGATGGTATTCAGCATAGCTTGGTTTTTAGGAGTGGTCATTTGAGCTGCGGTTGCCTTTCTATCGTGTTGAACCAGTCTGACCATGACCTCTGACATCACAGAGCCATAATTTTTGCTGCAACTGCCTCTCACTGGATAGTTTGGCCTTTTTTTTTTGTTTTTTTTGTCCATTCTCTGCAAACCAAAGAGATGATTCTGCATGAAAATCTCACTGAAGACCAGCATTTTCAGCCCATGTGGTGCTAACAAATATTCCAGAATCAAAACACTTTCATTCCCTTTCTGGTGCTTGGTTGGAACTACATCAAGTCGCCTTCATCATATCCAGCGACCTAAATACTTTGAGTTACATACTGACATATGGAAGAAATATATCTTGTAAGAGTAAGACTTTTTTTTTTTTTTAGACAAGATAGGGATCCAGTTAATCTCGGGATGGGTTGAGAAAAATCCTTTTCGGAGTTGAAATTTTTATTGAATATAAAGATGGGTGGGGGGGATAGAAATTCAAAGGATGAGCAGTGAAGGCCAAAAATCCTTTTTTCTCTTCCCTACTCATCAGTTGTTTTTCATTAATAAAATATATGCATTTTTGACTGTTTGGTCAAGGAAGACTGCCTTGGTGTCATCACAGCATCCTGACCATGGTGAGAGTGGGCTGCTGCATTCACTGCTGACTTTATAGTAATCTATCCTATAAGCAGGCATGTCGCTCAAGATAAGAGAAAATACAATGCTTTTCATAAAACTGCATTATATGCAGTGTCTAATTTAACATCAGTTTGCACAATATCCTGATTTTAAAGAACAGCTCGGATGTAATATTTGGTTAAGGATAATGTTTGTATTGCCATGCATTCCCATATGATGCATCAGTAATCGCTTTAGACAGTTAGATGGCCCTTGATGCCTATGCGGGGGGTTAAGTCATGGTAGGTATTTAAAACATCATGATGTGGGTAAATTAAACAACTTAAAAGTAATTTCAACCAATATAATCATTATAATATACTAAAATAATATTGCAATTGCTTGTATTCCTACCTTTGTGCAGCTAAGCCTTTAATAAGCATGAAGGCTAAGCTTTGGCACAGCTCACATAAACATGATTTCAATTAAGTTGTTGTAAGATAATGTGGCTGATTTATTGCTAAAGTCCAAGACTGTGCCAATCAGTTTCGGAGTTATCAAAATATTTTTTGTCCTCTCACTGACGTCTGCCCTCTTAAATTTAGTCATCGTCTTTGCAGCTTTGCTAAATTCCAAAACAAGTGGTAATTATCGTCCTGTGTGCATTGTGAGGGTGAACAAAATCCCCTTCAGTTGGGACCGTTGAGAATGCATTCAGAGTTTGAGTTTGTTTGTGTCTGGGTTTCTTTTCTTTTTTTCACATTGCTTCCAGAGCCATCATTTTTATTTTTAGCTCAGTAGCTGACCTCACAGACCCTCCAGGTCCCTAAGTGCCAGTGGGACTGAGATTTTGGATGTCTACTTTCCTCAAACACAAATCCTCACACTTGCAGGCACATGGCCACACACTTTACTTTAAAACAACCACAAAAGTGTGAAAGGAAAGTGGGATGTGCCAAGCTCATAATGGGACATGTGAGGAGGACACTAAATGGGCCCCTCTTTTGATTCTTCTGTAGCTCTGACTGAAAGGTCACTTTGTCCTTTCAGTCAGAGCTACAGATGAACTGAACTCTGTGCCAGCATTGAAGTTCATTAGTGAAACACAAGTCAAAGTGTGAGCCCATGTTGCTTGTCGAATGGCCTTTCACAATCTTTCCTGTACCAGGAATTCATTATTTTACAGCCAAGCAGCTTTAAATGTGTCCTTGAAACAAACATGCAGATTCATGGATGCACTGTTGCTTCATGCAGATTAAGTCCCAGTCTGGTAGTTTTTGTTATTCTGATATCTGCGACTGGTTCCTGATCTTGGCGCCTGCCGGATGGGTTACCATAGCAATGCGTGTGACCTAGAGTCAAGTGGTCTCCTGTGCCGAGCCAGGCAAACTGACAGCCGAGGTCTGAATGTGACATTAGGAGACCAGAGCACCTCATAAATCTGCGGGAAGCAGACCGTGAAACCCAACGGTGAGACTTTGACAAGTTCTGGAATGAAATGGAAACTGAAAAGTTCGTGCTTTCCTCGCAAAGGATGAAATGTTGACCTTAAAGCTCTGTGTTCACACATGCACAGCTCTCAATTACAAGATGCAGCGATGACAAGCGGTTATTATATGTGATCATAGCGTCAAATGGGACTGAGAGAGTTTTCTAAGCAAGGTGGAGCTTAAAGCCTATGTGGCCATGTTGTCTCAGTGCTTTGCAGAATTAATCAAACGCCTTAAACTTTTTCACACTTTGTGATGCTAAAACCGGAGAGTGTAGTTATTTAACTGATAGACAAACCTAAAATAACTGGCACTATGACAACATTAGTGGACAAATAGCATCATGAAGACCAAGGAACTTTGTAGTCGGGTCAGGGAGAAGGGTGTGAAGATGTTTAAAGTCAGGTTGAAGATTGCAAAAGATTATCACGAGCTTCGGATTCCTCATAGAGATCAGTCCTCAGGGACCCCCCCCCAGTCCTGCATGTTTTAGATGTGTCTCTGTACCAGCACAACCAATTCAAATCACAGTGTTATCTTGTCAGCATGATGCTAAGGGTTGCAGAACCCTTTTAAACACTCATTCTTTTAAGTCCTAAAACATGCATGGTGGTTGGTATAGACTAAAATGTAACTCTTTGGCCAAAAGTCTAAACATTGTGTGTTATGGAAAACTAATACTGCAAGTTGCCTTGAACCCAACATTTGAACAGTAACAATTGTTAGTGTCAGCATCATGCTTTGGAGGCGGAGCAGCTGGTTGTAGTTGAGGGAAGGTTAAATGAAGTTAATTCCTCAGAGACAACATGCTAAAGACTGTAAGACTTCAGTTTGGGGTTGTGGACTTATTTCCATCAAGACAACAACCCGAATGATTCAACCAGATCTATAATCCAATTAAATCGTATTCAGGATTTGTTAGAACGCATTACAGTTGTTCAGTGAAAATTAGATCAAAGTCCAAATGAGAGTCTGTGACAGGACTTGAAAATCCTGTCAGTCTAACTGAGGATGAGTTATCTCGCAAAGAAGAATAGATACAAGTTTCAGCCTCCAGATGTGCAAAGCTGCTAGAGGCCCCAAAGGAAAACCACAGATCTACAAATACTGAGTCAGTTTTGAAGAATACAAATGCAAAACTGTTCACAAAACTGTAGCACACCAAACATCGTTTTCCTAAAACTTTGTGACTGTGCTGCAGAATGTATTGGACTGTATCAGAAAGAAATCCTATTACGATAACATTGAGGTTTGTGTTTGCACTGTGACAAAATGTGATGAAGCTCAGTAAGTGGGAAAACCTTTGCAATTCGTAGTGAGATGTGATGTGATAAGGCAATATGCATGCGAATCATATTTTGCCACTTTCTATCTAGATGCACCATCCAGAACGAGTGTGCCCGAGGGTTGCTGCCTCGCTCCTGGATCACGCTGGGTGAAGGCCCCAAGCAGTGTCCCTCCATCACCCTGACCCCCCCAGAGATCAGCATCTCTGCAAAAATCGAGGTACTGTTATCTCTCTCTCTCTCTCCCCCCCCTGCTATTGCCATCACCTTGTCATAAGCTGCAAGGAATGGCAGTAATGGGGTCACTGTATTTAAAGCAGATTTTTCCCACACACATTTATAATCTGACACCACCTCTGTCGTTGCCCGCCCTATTATTATAACTCGGCTGATACAATCGGACCTCTGCTGTTTGATGCTGTAACCCCCCCCGCCTCCTTTTAATGCCACCTTCTCCTTTTTAGTAAAGCTGACATTCATCTGCTTGTTTAGCTTTCTGATTTACAGCAGTACTGCCTTTGTTCATGGTCACCGCTCTGATAGCACCTCAGTTTAAATGCACTTTGCCGCACTGAATCACATGGGAGCTCTTTGTGCGGAAATAAGTGGCACACAGCTGCTAAACAAACAAGCCAAATGTGAATTAAAATATCTGTTTTCCCCTCTCAGGTCTTTCACTCACTGAGTGATTAAAGATGCAACCCTGAAATGAGGATTGCGTGCAGTACTGAAATTTTGCACTTCCCTAACATTGTTTTGCAACATCTAACAATTTAAGGTGGTTTGGATTGTAAGTAGTCTGACCCAAAATGAAGTCCAGCTATCCTGATACGTCCAATAAATCTGGACTGAGATGTCGGGTTTCTAGACAAAAGCTTTTTCCTCTCATGAAACCATTGAACCAGTGGTCTCAAACTGCAGTCATCAAGGACTGGTGTCCGATAACTTTTAAATGTCTCTCTCAGCTTCAGCCCACCTGGCGCCAATATTAGCTCATTAGCAGAGGTCTGTAGAGCCTGACTGCATGCCACGGAGGCAGTTAGCGATTTAATTCAAGTGTGTAGGACAAGGGACACATCTAAAAGTTAAAGGACACTGATTCTCAAACCCAGGATGAGAATATGCCGTGGTCTGATTAAACCAGGCATCTTTGTTGTTAAAAAAAAAAAAAAAAAAGATCTGTGCATCATTAAAGGAGGTCACACCTACTGTAAAACGTGGTGGTGGCAGCCACGGGGTTAATTTTCTTCAAATAGAGCAGAGGTTTTACCTGACGTGGATGAAACTTCTATCAGAACCAGGTTTAGTCTAAACAGCCACCTGCCTCGTTCAGCTGGGACTTGAAACTGAATGGGACAAAGACATGCAAAGAGCCACTGGGATAAAGTCTGTCTAAGGGTAGAAAAAGCAGCTGAAGACCATAACTACAGAGACAGATCAAGATAAACTATCATCTCTCTCAAAAAAGGACAGTTTTATGCCTAATCTTAAAAGTAAACAGGGGGTCTGCCTCATAAACAAACACAGGCATCTGGTTCCACAGGAGAGGAGCCTGATAATTGAAAAAGACCCTGCCGTTTAAAAGCCAAGTGCTCCGTTGGGAACATAGAGTTACAGGAAGAAATTAATATATACTCTAAACTCATCAAGAATGTCGTAGTATATGTGAGGGTTTTAATGATGCATTTTTTTTCACGGTTTCACAGCAAACATGTTCGATAATTTAATATAGAAGATTTGGATGCAAAAGATTGATTATAATGTTAATTTTTCTCTAAATTCCTCAGGGTCAAAATTATACATGCAATCCGGCTAATGTTGGTAAGCAAACTATACCCCAACCACATGTTTGTTGTATTCACGAACAACCCTCTTGCATAGTTCTGGCAGGGTGTTTGACCACTCTTCTAGGGTTTATGTAATTTAGTTGGTTTCTAAGCAAACACTATCCTTTTAAGTCTCATCCTTAAATTTCCAATAGGGTTTGATATGGCAGACACTTTGTCCGCTTTGGACACAAATTGTCAAAGGGCTGAAGTGAATGTTATTCCACCCACTTTGTACGATGTAAACCCTCAGGATGGCACAGCCACCAACATGCCTGACAGTGAAGAGTAAGAACATTCTTACTCTTCAAATCTGCATCTCGACTCATCCAAACATTCTTCTTGTCATTATGACCAAGGTCTTATCATATCATCTTATCACAAAACATCTTTGTCCAGACTGGTGCAAACTTCCGTTGAACTTAGACGTATTTGGTGTTTTATCTTTGGACCTACAAAGGAACCATAAAGAATTACTACAGCTAGAAACTTGTGATCAGGCTCAAAATCTGGGTGTAGTTGTAGACCTGAACCTTCAGAGACGCATACAAACAATTGCAAAGTTGGCCTTCTATTAGTTGAAGATCATTTCTAGGATTAAAGAACTAGTGTCATCTTGAGAAGCTCATCCATGCATTTATCTTTAGTTGCATTGATTACTAAACAATAATGTCTTCACATGTCTGCCTAAAAAGTCACTCAGCTGCAGCTGATCCAGAACGCTGCTGCTCATGTTCTCACTAAAACTAGGGAACATCAGCGCAGTTTTAAAAGTGCTTCCACTGGCTTCCTGTGGCTCTAAGAATAAACTTTAACATACTTTTGTTAGTTTATAAAATGGCACCAAAGCAGATTAAAGCCCCGTTGTCATTGTATCAACCTTCTAGACCACTCAGGTCTTCTGGTTCTTCTGGTCTACTCTACATCCCCAGAATCAGAACCAAACATGGAGACGCAGCACGCAGTTTTTATGCCCCACTATTTTGGAATAAATTTCCAGAAAACCGCAAAGATCCAGAGACACTGACCCTGAAACACACTAAACCTACACCAAAACCCCACCTGTTTAGAGTTGCATTTGATTAATAAGAACGGAAACTTGAATAATATATTTGATGATTTAATGATTTGTTTCTCGTTTCATAATTGGTTCTGCGTTATGTGTTTATGGTGTAAAGCACCTAAAACTTGCTGAAATGCGCAGTAGAAATAAATTTGTCTTGGTTTGACTTGTTTTTGGGACCTGGGTTGTTGCTTGGCAATTCTGTGGTCTGAGCAAGTTTTTAGACTTTCCATCATTGTCATGCATTTGTTATAAATAATCACCTCAATAATGCAGATTTTTACCATTTCCTTAATCCGAGTGGGTGTTTGTTCTTTGGTGGCATTGCTGGGCTTCTTTAACAGCGCCAGTCTGATTTAATCATTCTTGGCAGGATAATATATCTGGGTTCAAAGATTCCCTGAGTGGTCTGACATGCAAACTGTTGTTTTCAATAATCCCTTCTCATCAGTGCATCGTGTTACAGGGAGATAACAATGCCGTGATTAGATCACTGATCTCTGCCACTTGGAATATATTTGACCTCTAATTACGGAGCGTAATTTGATGGAAGGCGGAGACGACAGGTCATTAATTGCTTCATTAATTGTGAATATTTGCTTGTTGGGGGGGTGGTCGGTCTTCAGTGGGCCATAATTGCTTCACCAAACGGCTGATTCAACGGCAGGAAGCCCAGCTCAAGGTTGTCTCCGCAAACAGGAAGCAGGAGGCAGGAAGTCAGGGCCCGAGCGGGGGGAAATGAACGATTCCAGCAAACAATGGGGCAGATTTTTGAGACATGTCAGCACAAGCCGCTGACCACCTCAGCTCCTACCTGCTGAGACGCTGATTTGTTTTCCTCCAGTCCAAGATCCTCTCTCTAAACTTACACCCTCATCCTCAGCCTACCTCTTTTTTTTCCCCCCTCACATTGAATTCATTTAACTAAAATTCAGACATGTCAGCGAGGTGTTATGTTTCTCATTATGCATCTGTCATACTTCATCACTTTCTGCAGATTTAGATGTGATTCTAGCACTCTGCCATCTGTTTCTCCATCACATGGTAGTTTTTCTCTTTTTCTGCCTGATCTCCTGAGCAATCTCGAAGTGGCGCCAACATCCTCCGCCCTCTCTCGTCGAGCGTGTGCGCATAAACTCCACCAGAACACACATTTGCGGGCACGGCAAATTAAAAATCTAATTAATTTTGATCAACATGAGCAGCTATTTATGTTTCTGCTCCTATATCTGTTATTTTTTGTTTGTTTGTTTGTTTTTTTTTCTTTCGCTGCAGGCTGTTGGCATCCTAATAAACGGCAGCATTCCCGATCTGATTGGCTCGAAGGTAGAGTGTGAGTACAAGCCCGGGGTTTCCACCGCTGCCACGGTCTACGGTCTCCAGATCCAGACCTGCCCCCTCCTTCCACCAGAAAACTACCAACCAATACCCCCTGGCACAGGTGAGCCATCCATTTGTCAGGCACATTCATTTTTTTTTTTTTTTTTTTTAGAATAGAACAAATGTAATTTCCGCTTTCATCTCTCATAATGCAGAAAAGGGTCTGAGTCTGGTGCCTTCTATTTTGCTTCATGAGAGCGATACCATCTCCAAATGTTGCAGAGCTTGACACATGCGGCCTTTGTTTCTGCAGATCACCTCACTGTTTCGGTGGCGATAAAGGTGAACGGCACGTCTGTTGTTTCTGGGAGCTTCATCATCTACGACTGTGAGAGAACCGGACAAATACACCCAAAGACGTCGTAAGTCAAACATTTCACTCAGAGAGTTTGTGATTCTTGGCAAATATTTGATGATTCTGTGTCACAGCTCTTCTTAATGCACCTTTTTTTTTCTTCTGTCGATAATTTTTCTTCTCTTTTGACATCTTTCTACTTTCTTCCTCAGATTCTAGTATAAAAAGATCTCCCTTCTAGTTTTTAATTAAAAGTATAATTAAGGTTTTCACATGAACAGCACATAGCGATGGCATGCTGTCAACGACGACACTGGTGGGCTTCACACTTCTCCATTTGAGACACTTTTTAAAAAAGCTCCAACTACCTGATGTTCAGTTTAACATCTTAAATTACTAGTTAGCATTTCATCCAAATAAGAATTTTGGGTCTGAGATGTAAATTGATGATTCTCTGCTGTCACCGCACTGACAGCTTTAAAGTATTTTTTTTTTTAACTCTGGCTGCTTTTCTCTTATTTCCCCTAGTTTTGTTTTTTTTTTTTTTAGAGGAATGAGTTCGGTTTGCTTTTCTTGTTAATTCACCTGACATATTCATATAAAACTTTTAATTGAATCTCTTGGCACTTAGTTACCAGCATCTTGTTAGAAATACATAATTTTTTCCCGATATATAGTTTAATCTTTGAAAAGTAGTAAATACTAAAATAGTTTAAGATAAGGTAGTTCCTAAAGAACAGAAAACTTGTAATATTTGAGAATTTAAGGATGAGACATCGCTCTGGACTTTAACTGGACCATCCTTCCCTGCCAGGTCATTATTGTAAATAAAAAATTGTTCTTAATAACTCACCTGGTTAAATAAAGGTTAATTAAAATAAAATAAAAATAAAAAAAAAAAGGAAGTTTTTTAATCTAAATCATTTCATTTCAGCTCTGGTTGTGTGTTTAGGGTCATTGTTCTGGTTGAAGCTGGATTTCTACCTTAGCCTAAAGTCTCTTGTAACAATTCTTCTACAATTGTTTTATACTTTAGCATCTGCCAAAATGAGTAAAAAAAAAAAAACAAAACATAAGAATTGAAAACTTATGAAAGTTTGAAGAACAGTCCCAGCACTACCTTAAGAAGGTCCTTCCTTGATTTAAAAGTTTTGCACAAAGCTGTGGCTCTGATCTGTGTTTTCTGAAAGGACAGAAATCCGAATAAATATGTAAACCACATCGCAAGACAACTTCTTAAATCTAACTGTCACTTTATTAGTAAATACTTTGTGCCATTTATTGGGTAGAACATTCATTTCCAATAGACTATTTATTCTCTATGCCTGCAGTTTTTATTGAATTACTTAATCTGATTATATCCTCTCCACTTTCCCACGTTTTAACGACAAGGCTTATACTAAATCCCCCAAAACAATCCCTCCTAACGGAGACTAAACACCAACAAACTGCTCTTGTAGCAGTCTCCAAACAGAAAACCTGAACCGAAATATCGAGCCTTTCCCTCAGTGCCGTTTCAGATCTGCACACACAGCTGGACAATAAAGACAAAGCAAAGCCTCAATTCTGTGTTTGTTCTTCTTCTTCCACGTCCCTCGTCTCCTCATCAAATGCTTTTTATTTAGGCCATGCTGGGTAAACACAGCCAACATGTCCTCTCCCAGGGCTTATTGTGTGTGTTTGGTTTGCTCAAGGTTTCCTCAGTGCCGGATCAAATGCGGGATTAATATTCTGTAAATGTTAAGCCAAAGGAACTCACATATGTATGTTTGGTTGATCACACCCGTGTTTGTTTTTGTTAAAGACTTTGACTTGGATGTCCTTGTCATAGCGGCGGGGTTTTTCCTCAAAATGTGGAGGCATTCCAGCTGGCATCCTCCTGCATGCTGGACTGTGTTGCAGGATCTTCTCTATCTGATCCCGAGAGCCTCATCCATGTGCATTGAGTGTGTTTGACAGATTCACAGAGATGCCCCGCCCCACCGACAAAAAAAAGCATTTTGGTGTCCCCCTCCCTTTGTTCACTTTTTGAAAGTAGTTTCGAGGTGTGAACACAGCGGCTGCAGGTGTACGTGTGTGAGACTGCACCCAATATGTGGCGGGGTCCAGGAGTGTGAAATTAGACGGCGGTTTGTCGGAGGTGATAATGAGCAAAGTGCCGTTCGCACAGGAAGAGCATTACGCAGAGAGGTGCAGAACTGCTGGGCTCTATCTGATCTCATTCACTTCATGCTGTTTATTTTTTTTCAACAGTGGGTTTTGTTATACACTTAGATCCAATGAAACCACACAAAAGAGCTCTTCTTTTATGAGAAGCGCCATCACTCTGCTAATAGATAAATCAAAGTCTTGAAGGATGAGAAAGGAAAACCTCCTCTTCTGAAGAAAGCATTTTCTTTGGTTTTAAAGCAGAGATCCTCCTCTGTTTTATGCTAACTGAGGCTATTATGTTTCATTTAAGTAACGTCGGGCATTAATGCTTTTAGAACCAAAGGCATTAGACTTTTTATTCCGCACACTTCGAATGAAATTATGCGCTTTTATAAAGCTAATTTTGCTTCAGTAATAAAGTTAATCGACAACATGATTGTTTGCTAGCTGAGTACAAGCTCCTCTGGTATGAACAAAATTAATTTCAGAATGCACGTATGTCATTACTTGTGATCTTTAAACACAAATGTTGCTTTGATTCGTTTGAATAAGTCAGAATGCCACAGAAAAGAAAGTCATTGTAGTGATTAAACTAATAACAGTGAAAGTTGTGTGTTATATATTGTTTTGCAAGTAGAGTGATACGTTTCCAGTGTTTATTTCTGTGAGTTTTGATTATTGTGGACTGTATCTAATGAAAACCTAAAATTCAGATTTTTATAAAAATCAGAATCCATCCATTGTCTAGATCTTTACAGGGGAGGCTGGTGCTTTTCTCCAGCAGCCATTGGGCAAGAGGCAGGGTGCATCTTGCACCTGTCGCCAGCGCATCTCATAGCAACACAGTACAAACAATCACTCACACGAAAAGACAATATATAGACCAGTCAGCCTAATGGTTGTGATTTTGGACGGTGAAAGGAAGCTGCAGTACCTGGAGAGAATCCATGCATGCACATATAAACTCCATGAAAGACCCCAGCCGGGACTAAAAGCCATTACTTTCTTGCTGCAATGCAACAGTGCTACCAACTGCACCACTGTGCATCCCATGCAATCCAAATCCAAATAATGAGAAATGCTTTTTATTCAGAAATTATTTGTCTACCAAAATATTCTCGTATTGCAGAGTAAATACAATCAGTTCTTACTCAGTGGTACTTTTGCCTGAACGTCCTGTAGTAGGTCATCCAAGTACATACAAAGTCCTTCTAGAAATAAAACCCCCATCTTCATGAAGCCTTTGCACCTTTTTCTGCTGCAGTTTTTCCTTTCACTTGACTTTCTATTGATAGTCATGGACAGAGCTCTATGTGATCTCTCTCTCTCTCTCTCTGTAACGTCCCTTCTTATCTTTTTAGCCATTTTTACATAACATAATCATCACATAACATTATAAAATAATCTTTATATTCATCTTATGTGATGAAGTTGAGTTTTACAGTCGCTATAAGTTGCAATAATAAAACTTTATAGACCTAAACTATCTCACAAATATCGATTATTTAACAAATAGCTCTCTGTAATTAATCCATATAATATGCATACATATGCTTAAAATGAAATAAAAAGTAATAAAAAAAAGAACTGTAAGCTTGACATTAGTGATTATAAAACAGAGGTTTGTAATTTGGTACTGTTTGCATTGTATTTTTATGACTGTGCAGTGGTAGGGTATATGTGTGTTTTTTGAGTTTACACTATTATTAACTCTGCTGCTTATGGATTACAATTGGAAACTTGCTTCAGCTAAATCTGGTTTTTAACTAAATTATTGAAATTAATTAAGTATTTCATTCATTTACTGAGTTGCACCAGTACAAAGAAGTAATTGTGAAAAATTCACAAATGTATTGTATCTGTAGGACTAATGTAGATTTTATAAGAAAATAGTGAGAAGACTGAGAAAATTTCACTCCAAGCCGTTTTTTTCAGAACAACAGACAACGTGCAAGCACTTGAAAATCAACACAGTCGCAGTTTTAATTTATCTATTTCCTAACATGGTCGCAGGTTATTTATTTGGAAAGTTTGGATCTCATGTCTGTTGCCAGAAATTCAGAATATTTTGGCCTTCGCTGACTGAATGTTGTCCAATATTTTTCATTGTGTTGAATTTTTTTTTCCTCCTTTGTTGAGTCCAGAAAATTAACAGAAGTGAAATAATAATGAAAGGTTTCATACAATATATTTGGCTGAACGAGCCCGCTAGCTGTTCCTGTTCCAAATGTAACGAATCAGGAGAAATGTGTTAAAAACGAAGAAAACAGATAGTATTTGTACACGGTAAAGTTCATTTATGATATAATGGTGCCAAACCAGTTTGCATGCGTGTGTTTGTCTGAGAGAGTGAGCGCTGTTTATACAACTCTCCCTGAACACGGTTAAAGTGATCACTGGGTAAAGTGTTAATGACAAGCAGACCGCGGCATTCCAGCGTCGCTCTGCAGCCTAGAAGGACAAACACTAAACATTCACTTCTCTCTCTGCCCCAAACTTACTCTATTTATGTTCCATCCTTTACTTTCTTTTCATTTCACTTTTTTTTTTCACATCTCAGTTCTCTTTCTTTTTTCCTCTTGTGTCTGTTAGTTAACTTGCACTCCCCTCCCTGAGAGTGAGGCTTTCTTCTGGATGTATTTCTCTCTGACAGAGGTGTGATTGAGGATGTGTGTTTAACCGCTGTGTCCACGGAGGGACCCTGAGAGTGTGTGTATTTAGCACGAGTGTGTACGCGAGTGGTCATTACGACCAGGGGTGAGCAGTTTCACAGGGTGTTTGCTGTCAGCTTTCAGTCGAGCACAGAGAGAGTGTGGTGTGTATGCAAACAGTCTGCATGTAAATGTGGGTGGGTGGTGAGGTTTTTAGGTGTTTTAGTAGGACAAAAAGGGAGTCAGGGAAAAGTGCAGCTGATAACAGCCTGGAGGAGTCCGTCTGCTTTTAATCAGAACACACACACGCAGACAGTTACACATCCTCTTACACCCTCCGCCGTCTAATCTAGAGACCCCCTCAGAGTGTTGCTATCACTGGAGGCACCATCTTTCCTAGTGTGGGACATCTGTCTCTACCCAGAGGCTACTCAAAGATGCAGACTCCACACACACACACGTCTACAGAGTGCTGGTATATTTAGGTGGTTTATCTGGAAGCCACATTGTTGGCCCTTGTCTACAAACGATCTGTTTGTTACAACTCAGAATGACAAAGAAAGGAGTTGATTTAGATGTTTTCCAGGCCTGGAGGATGGAAACAATTTCACATTTCCAGAATTTGAATATTCTTTTATCTAAAACATCCATCCATCCGTACGTCCATCCATTTATCATCTGTCCATCCATCTGTCCACCTGTCTGTCAATTCCTCCATCCATCTTTGCAGTTATTTGCGAGTTCCTTAGTTAAAGCCGAATCTGTGACTCCTTCAGGGCTGATTTTTGAAGCGATCCTTCAAAACAAGAAATTTCCCTAAAAAAAAAAAAAAATACAACGCTTTGTCATGAAAAATGCCAATACATGAAAAAACCTTCTTTTTTTTTTTTTATCATCTCAACTGCTTTTCCAGCCTTCGTGCTCACTGTGCACACATCAGCTGAGCCCGCGAGCGTGATCTAGCAAATGTTCTCGGTAAAGCCGCTGCATGTCAGCACCGTAAAACCCGAACCTGATTTCACAGAAATTTAAACACATGAGACGGCATGCGTACTCATGCATCATCATTTAGCAGCGAGAGAGTCTGATCTCAGCCGAGTTGGCCCACCCTGACCTCTCCGCCGGCTGAGCTGCGACCGTGGAATGAGCGTGTCTGCCACTGTGACTAATCATTACTTCCTTTTATTAAAGCTTCACTTTGATGCCTGTAATCAGTTCAGCCTCCCCATTTGTTTTACACTCCAAAATGAGTCAGAGCGGGCTTCATGCTCAACTTTTACATGGGGACGATCACAGGGACATGATATGGGGGTGAAAACAAACCAGATGGAATGTTTTCCCTCTGTTTTTGATTTCTGTCACAGTATGTCAGAAAATACACAATGCATGTTGTAATACATCATATTGGCATTATGTACAAAAAAAGCCATGCATAATTAAAAAGTAAAAGGAAATTTTATTCATTTTTGGAAATGAGTATATGAGTAATGCACTGTGTCTTTGTAAGTAACTCCCTTTTCTCTTAAACCCTAAATAAACATCCATGAAATAGGGGTAGAGTTTGAAGCAGGGTAAAGTAAAACATTATTACAATAATCTGATGGAGCACTGTTCAGTAAATAACCTGAAATAGAGTATCGCCACCTAATTTGACACATTGAACCAGTTCACGATTGTGCTGCAGAATGCATGTGGGTCAGAGGAAAATATTTACCGTATTTTTCAGACTTTAAGCCGCTGCTTTTCTTCCCATGCTTTGAACAATGCGACTCAAAGCCCGGTGCGGCTTTTCTGTGGATTTTTCTTCAACTGCCAGGGGGCGCTTTAGCAGGAAGTGAATCATTGGAAGTCAAAATTAGAAATCAAAGAAGAAAGTGCTAATTTTCATATAGAACAAGCACATGCTAGCAGCAGTCACGACGGAGAAATGTTTTCAAACTCATACCTCCTCATCATGGAAACAACATGAAGAAGTTCATATGATGCCGCTTTTAAGTTGAAGGCTATCGATCTGGCAGTACAGATGCGCGTAAGCTCGGCGTGAACGAATCCATGGTTCGGCGTATATATAGCCTGTTAAAAAAAACAAACAAAAAAAAAACTTTGTGGGTGCGGCTTATAGTGAGGTGCGCTCTATAGTCCGGAAAATACGGTACCCTCCTGGTCAGGCTGTGTAGTTTAAGGTATAGTAATATGATTTGAATAGTTCTGTGTCTATCTTTGTTTTCAGGTGCATGAGCTGCCTGAGCACAAGGTGGAAGTGCTACTGGGACCAAGAGCACCACCAGTGCCTCTCAAGCAAAGATGAATCGAAGCCAAATCTGCTTGAAGTGAGTAATTCTCCCTCCAATCTATCAACCAGACAGATCCTAGGAGGAGATCATGATATCAGTATCCTACAAGCCCAAACCTCCGACACAATCCAGACTCGGCAGTAAAAAAGAAAAGTTTTCTTTTAATAATGTGAGTCCAGACTGGTTAGGCAAGAGCAGCCATGTGGTGAATCATCGTGAGGTTACAGTGTCAGTGTCTCAACTACAGTGTGCAGAAAAGTTGAAACCAGCTATAAAATCTCAAGAGGTTCTGCTTTTACAGACTCATAACAGGATAATGTGGTATTTTAAAGCTCCTATGACCTGTTCTAACGTTTCACTCTGCCAGATATTTGCGAATGAGTGAAAGAGTATATTCGATGCGCCTTAACGTCTGTACGGACCTGCTTTTATATGTTTTTGAGTAGGAGCCCATACACATAAATTTTATAGATATATATTTAGTAATATAAGCCATGTAAGTGCAAGAAGTGCTCTAAAACAACAACATCAAAAAAAAAAAAGCATATCAAACAGAGTAACAAGATACGAGAGCAAAAAAGGGAAAGTTATCCATAACAAGCCCAGCCTCATTGGAAACTATTACCAGCCTTCTTTGGACGCTTTCCTGACAACATCAAGATTAAGTCGGCTATCAAACTATTTGTGTCGACTTTAGAGTTTTACTGCTGAGCCAAATCCCATGGCCTGTGTGGACCCGCAGATTTTCCCTCTCCGCTCACACTCTTTTATTATCGGGTCACATGGGAGGGGGAGGACACGGCTCTCTCTCCTCTGGTCAGCTACAGGTCTACTGGTGTTTTCCTTAAGCCTTTTATTGCTATGAGTGTTTAATGATTAGTTTTATATCTTGTGAGTTTTACACAGTCGGAGTAATAGAAGCACGATTGCATCTGTAAAGTAAATGGAGTAAATCTCCATTAGATTAGCATGAAAGACTGGTACTTTTTTTAAGCTGCTTTATGTATTTAAATTATAGTTTCTGTTTAAACGTGAAATAAGATTTTTATAATATGGGTCATGAGGTCATCGGGAAGTAGGCTGCCGTTTCCTGCTCTGCTCGGGGCTTCACAGCGTCCGGTGGCTCTGTTTTTCTAATCCTTCATCATCTCCCTATTTGAAGCCATTGTTGTTTCCCTCAAAGAGAGACTTCACCCTCTCATTTCCTGCTTGTCCAGATAAACAGGACAGGTATTTTTGGGTGGTGGATGTATGGAAGAGGGGGCAAAGGAAGCCATTGTTTTCTTTAACTCTTGTATGTCACTTCCTTCCCCCTCTGAAATCCCCCATCTCCCACTGCAGAGCGCTGCTTCCTGTCCCAGCCTGATTCCCTCTGAGGTTCCTCCATCACCTTCAGGAATGGCCCAAGACTTCATTGTGAACCTGAGCAACATCCAAGGGGTACGTTAGATGTCCTCCAGCCTCTGAGCTGGGCTGTCTCCAGAAACCGCATGTGGTGAATGTGATTGGAAGAAAAAAGAAGCATATGGTGTCTTTGCTTCAAGCTGGGCTAAAACAGATGAATGTTTTCGCTCTGGGATTGGGGTCAATGGATGACTAAAACCAGTCTGGGTGTTCTACTTGTTGAGAATACATTGACTCTCAACCATTACAAGGTCTGCTTGCTATGACATAAAAAATATAAAAAATTGACTTTTTCAGCATGAAATTTGATTGTATCCTGTAACGTTCAAAAAGCAAATCAATCAAAGGGAAAAGTATTTTAAAAACTAATGGTGTGGTTGCACAAAATGTACACAATCCCAAACTAAATTGTTTTTATTTAGTTTCTTGAGTTCACATGCTCATCAATGTTCATTTTCCTTGAAGGATTTTTCTATCATGGCTCTTTTGCATCTATTAGTTTCCAATATTATGTCATCGTACAAAGATATCAGTCAGGAGAAGGGTACAAAAAAGAAACACTGCAGTTTATATATGTCATGGCACAGTAAAGGCAGTAACAAATAATTCTAAAAAAATAATAACAAGCTTTATCCAATATTTGTGAATAGAGAAGCTGCAACTAGCAATGTTGACTACAGCTACAGCAATTTCTGGTAGGTGCAGGTTGTGTTTAACATGTGATAGCAATGTTGTGGATTCTCCATATGTCTGAAATAAATCACAACTTTAAAAGACAGATGCATTTTCATCCAAATGAATCTTCCAGATTATATCGACCTGCAGATGTACCTACTTGTGCAATATCACAATCACAAAGGACTTCTTGGATGCAATATTTAAAAGAATATTGTATTTCATGTGTCATGCAAGCAACATTTGTCAATAACATTTAGCCTATTGGATGGACTGTTCCTGCCCTTGATGCCCACAGTGGCTGTTTATTATTATTATTTTTTTTTTACTGTCTAAAATGCTAAAAGTCACATTGTGAAGAAAGAAACAGCAAGGAAAATGTGAGCAAATTATAATCAGTATTATCAGGTGTCCACATTGCCTGATCAAATATTTTCAAGTTAAGATGCTGACAGAATTCTACCACATGAGACTGAATGCTGATATCCCCTTAATAAAGTGTCAGTGTTTGCACACTTAGCAACCGGGACTTTTTGTTTTTGACATCATTCCCTCCAACAAATTTGTCTTTTCACTGGAATTGCACAGGATATTGTCACACTATTTGCGGGAAATCCATGATCTGACTTTCGAGAATGAAAAGAGTTTTGGGATGAAGAGTTCCTCGGCTGTTTGGGCATGCTCACCCTCCGGTATCCAACCATGATGAGTAGTGTCTTTGTCAGCACACTGTACGGCGTGTGCATTCAGCCCGAGGCAGCAACACTCGGAGCAGGAGCTTAATTTTGCTCTTGTTCATTTTCATTCAGGCAGTCCTCTCAGATCACTGGTTAAAACTCCCATTCATGCAGTTAATCTGCACCGAGGGGCTTCAGAAGCTGACACTGCACCAACGAGGATGAGGACACAACTCCGAGATCTGCTCAAAATGCCAGTGCTGACTGGTTGCCAGGCGTGGCCGGTCACACTCTTAACCCCGGCTGGCCTCTCACGTTGTCTTTCTGGCGTGTTGCTATGGTGACAGACATTGAGTCACACACAGACTTCTTCAGGATAGCTGTTTGTGCTACTCTTCATTATGAAAGTTTATACAGACTGACATTGTTTGATCAATGTCTTCATCTCGGACAAGTCAGCAGAGCAGGAAATGTGCTGCCAATCAAATTTATCCGGTGCTCGGATCCTCCCGGGATCTTTCTTTTGAATTCCCACGCTTTCACCACAGAGAAAAAAATAAATTCAGAACGAGTTTCTCATCTTTTACATCCCATCTCTGACTGACTCTCAGAGAAATTTTCACAGTAGCACAGAAAACGGAGAACCGTGCAGCTGCCATAAATATTAGCCGTCTCCGGTGTCAGAAAGCGCCGTGAAATAGCAGCGTCCTGGAGAGGCCGATCAAAGTAGACCCATTTAAGCCGGCCGGATTCACAGACAAATGACTTCTTCCACTTTAAGCACTTATCGTCTGCTGCTCTTACCTGTCTCTGCTTCTCCATGGTCTCAGATATCCCCGCTCCGGAGAACTCAGGGCACTTATTTTGTGGAGAAATAAATTCACACTCATTATTCTGACTCCCAGATGAGCTGCCGAGGTGTGGGAGTCCAGATGTTTATGAATATGAAATCTGAAAGTCTTTTTCTGGCAAGCTCAGTTAATATGGGATTAATTTTATTTTCATTTTCCTGGTGCCTTCTCAGGGTTGATGATTGTTGCCAGAAATTAAGATTCTGTGCATTTGTTTAATCCTTTAATTTTTATTTTTTTATTTTTCAAATCTGGAGAGCCACATAGTATCACATTTTTCTTGGCCGTTGTTTTAAAAAATACTCCATATTGTTTAAAGTAAGTGTCTTGCTCAACAGACGGAGAAGCTTGAGTGTGACTTTGGAATAGGATGGCGCTATGAGGCCATATGGCTGGACAACTCAACTGTCAAGTGCAGTGGGGTGACGGTAAGTTCGGACAATAACCTTCCAGAAATAACCAGTGAGGCAATTTGTTTCATCCACTGCTTTACTGAGCTCACTCTTGTTATGTTTAAAGCTTGTCAGCTGTTTTTAATAATAACTTTCCTTTGTTTATGAGTTAACAAGAGACCCATTATCACAGCGCTGACCACATTTATTGTCAAGCCTGGAAACGATGAGTAATTGCAGAAGCATATTACACTAAAAGATCTTTAAAAAATAAAGATAAAAAAATCCAACCTGAAATTTGTGCACACTTATCAAGTTAAAAAAACCCTAATTTTAACGAATTGTTAGGAACAAGATCATGTTCAATTTTCCAGCACAGGGCATCAGATTTTTATTTAAAATCTTCTGGTTTTTGAAAACGTTAACTGGTAAGGCATTCTAGTAGGTAGTGGTGGGCAACGCTAAATAAAAATGAATTGCACTAACCCTAACCAGCATGGCGTTCATTAGAGGGCAGTGCTAAAACAATAAAGCGCTAAACAAAAAGTCAGCTCCACTGTTAGCTCATTACTACTGTTCCCACTACTGCCTATAGGAATCTCAGGGTCTTTGGATAAGCATCACATATTCTCCACCATAATTCACAGTTAGTATTTGTGGCTTTTCCAGATATTTTGTTTTACTAAACTCCAGTTCAGATCTCAGTTGACTTTAGCTATTTCCACAGGTTTTGAGATGATATGACAGAAAATCTTTCCCTTGCATGCCTCTCAAATAACCAGTTGGTCTACAGATTGCATTTAATGGTTATTATGGAGACTTGGTCAAAGAGTTCATGATGTTATGAACTCTAACAAGGTTCCCAGAGCCTTTGGAAGAAAAATGGGCCCACAGCATTATTAGTACTCTACCGTACTAAAAAATGGACATGAAGAGTTTTTTTTTTTTTTTCAAATATTCATCCACTGTTTCACACTAATCATACCTAAAATATCTGTTGCTGAAAGTGAATATTAGTCTGTTCTAATCAAAACTCACAATTCTTGCAGTATATATTAAAAATCCATGTTTATGTTTGTTACACTGCAACAGAAACTGTGTTTTTACAGCATGACTCTCAAATATTGATTGGCTCATAGATAGCATCTAATAGCTCTTACTGAGACTTGACCCCAAGACCTTACTCTTGGTGCAACAGTAAAATTAGTAGATTGTTTTGTGATTCCAAGATGAATAAGAGACCTTTTGCAGCGTAGAAACTCGGATCAGCCTGAAAAGGTATAAATAACGTGAAAACTTAATTTACATAAATTCTGTTAACTTTAAATCAGTTGTTTCATTAAAGAAATCATTATTTTCTAACATGGATTTACCCCACCCAATTGAATAAATTATAGCCAAATTAAAGATTTGATTTATTAAAAATATTCAGTGTGACATTATGCACTGCAATGCTCCAGTCCCGGTGCACTAAATCCATCTAAAAGGGCTTTTACATGGATCCATCTAAAAAGGCTTTTAGGTGGATTTAGTGGTGCCAATAAATGTGGCTCCCGCTGTATGTGGGGCAACAGTAAGAAGAAGCACAATGGATATAACACAGAGTCCAAGCACCCAATGTTTGGCTGATATTACCTTCCTCTTTGCTCATTTAGTTGTTCACCAATCAGAGGAGTCAGATTTACCACCTCAGCCTCAGGAGAGCAGGATACTTCAGCAGTCAGAGGGAGGATATATTCCTTGACAGCCCTCAGCCCATGAAAGGTAAGACGTAAAACCTGTGATTAGACAGACATGCAAAAAGAATGAAAAACACAGCCCGATGCTATGCTGAGATCCTTCTCCTCTTCCGTACTTTAAAGGGAAAAAACACACACACAAAAAAACATGACACCGATGCTCAGAGAATGGATTCTTGACGAGTCGGGTGGATTTGATTGACCCTGCTGAAAAATAAAGAAATACTTACAGGAATAGAGCGTGTCAGACTGCCTTTCACTTGTAATCATAGCAGTTTGTGTATTCCAACACATAATTTTCCAACAACCAGTAATTTACCATAATGTTATATTCTGCTAACGCCTAATTACACATAATAATTACAGAACATGGGGGAGCTGCAATTGAAGGTGTTATCATTGCCTCTTAGAAGCAATGTCCAAACCTATTGTCACAAATACAGTTTGAGCTCCATGACAACAGCGAGATGATGAGGGGTGGCTTGCGCTGTTGAACTTGGCATATTGTCTCGCGGAGCCGCTCCAAGCCAGTTGTTTGCTTGTCCCAGTCCCAGATGTGACGTTCGCAGTCCATGCGAGCAACAGCCCTGGCCCGCTGCCAGACATTCTGCTTAACAGGCACCTCGTCGCAGCGTGCAAAGTCATCACATTTTAAAATGACACACACTTTATCACATACATACAGATGCGTGCGGCCTAATATGCACACAGTCGTGCAGATGTGCATGCGGTAATACAAATGGGACGTCTCGCTGGGAGGCACTTTGGAACACGAACATAATCATCTGTTTTCCCTGGCTTTGTTCTCATCCTCTCCGGGTTTTTTTTTTTTTTTTTTTTCCTGGTTTATTTTTATAACCATGAATATATCACCCTCCAAATGTTTATTCTGCTTATTTAGAGCATGCAGCCCATATGGTTCAAGTAAGCTGCGGAGGAAAATGTTTCTAACAGTGTACCTTCAGCTGACCATTCAAGGGCCAACACAGCAAACAGATGCTTTTTCAGGCGGGGAGTGGTGGGGGGGTGGAAGTACTCCAATTATTTATTTCAGTAAAAGTACCAATGCAGCAGCCTAAAAAGACTCAGATTGATTGCATGCTAAATATATTGCAAATATAGGTCATGCATGAAATGAGACAAAGCATCAGCAGCAACATTTAATTACACTGGGCGCTGCCTTTTGTAGAACATGATGAGCCTAAAAATAGTTTAGACTACTGTTCTAATGTTTGCAATTTCCACAAATTAGCTTACGGAGCCACTTGCACCCATCCGTGCGTTATTGTCGCCGAGAAAGTACTTTGTAGACATTTTTTCCCAGTAGATGCGTTTGAGAATGATAATGCTTTTCAAAGAGAGTCTGTTACTATCAATTTTCTGGTCTCACCTTTAATTTTTAGTTAGATTTCGGTCAGGACTTTGAGTGAGCCATTCTGACACACAAGTGAGATTTGGTGGGAATATAGTAGCTCTGGCTGGTTGTCCACACTTTTCAGATTTTGTTTTATTATTTTCCAGAAAAAAATATTTTTTTATTATTGTTACTGATGCTGACCACATGTGACAAACTCGAGGCCTGGGGGCCAAATCTGGCATGCCGTAACTTTTTTATGGGGCCCTTTTATCTCTAGAATGCCCCATGAAAAGCACCTTAAAACATTTGTGTACTTAAATATTTTATCAAATCAAATCAGTTTTTATATGTACACTGCCAAATTACATCAATGTGAGAAAATGCATTCACTGAGTGGAGAGTCATCTGGTTATTAATATTTTTTAAATATTTTATCAATCTATTTCTGCCACAACCATGGGCCATATCAAACTGATTAGGACATTCATGAACTTCATACGACTCAAGACGAAAATGAGTTTGACACCCCTGATCTAGACAAAGACACCAAAAATAATCTTCATACGATTGTCTGATAATGTCTTCCTGTCTCTATCTCTCCCCTCCTTCCTCCCGTCTCCCTCTAGTGGAGGTGTACAACTGTGGAGCGGGCAGTTCAGACTGCTCCCAGTGCTGGGGCCGTGAGGATCAGGGACACCTCTGTGGATGGTGTGAAAGCAGCTGCAGGCCGAGGGACGACTGCCAGCCAGACAGGAATGTGTGTCCTGCTCCTGAGATCCACAAGGTAGAATCCTTGCATTCAACATTAAGCCCTCTCCTCTTCCTCCATTTCTCTGTGGTCTCCAGCCTCACTTTCGTTTCGCTGAATCATGAGGTCACTCACATGGTCCTTTATGTCCAGTGTCAGCTGCTGAGGGCCTGTTTGGACCGATTCCTAATAAAGCAGTTCATTCTGCAACAACACCAACACTCACTCAGCCACAGCCCACACGGGACACAGCGGAGAGGATCTGTGATCCATCAGGAGGGCATGGGAACACCTCCCTCCCTTTAAAACAGCAACATGTGCGTGTTTAATCTGTGCGGATTGGGAGCTGAAAGTGTAAAAGCCTTCATGTGAAAGAAACCACAGAAGCTAGAATAAGCTCCCATGAGAGGTTTTTTTTGACGTTCAACCATAACAAGAGCAAAACCACTCTGGTAAAAAAAAAAAGAAGAAAAGAATTAAGGGTCGTTTATCTAACACAGATCTGATTGCGGTTGTGTCATCATCTCTGAAAGGGTGCCCTTCCTCAAACGCTTCTTTGCGGCTCAGACGGGTGATCATATTTATTTGTTTGCCTAACTGTAGTGGAAGCGCTTTCAGTCTCATCCCTGAAGTCTGTTTTCTGCAGCTTATATCGGCGCAGCCACGGTAGGCGGTCATGGGAAGCACGGCTCACATGAGAGCCAGTCGGCCCGAACTTCCTGTAGATAAAACCTGGTCAGCCCAGGAGAATAAGCAAAGCAGAACAAAGCAGCCAAATACAAACACACACACACACACACACACACACACACACACACACACACCAAACTCCTTCACGTATACACACACATAAGCCCACAATCTGTCACACAAACTGGCCATATTGAAGCATTCATGATTATCCTTCATTCTTTGTAGCTGTCAGCATACTGTGACTAACAGGATGCTCTTTGAGAGCCTAACTCATATGGACTTCTTACGTGACTGAAGTTAGCTGGGCAGAGATGTGTGTGTGGGTAGACTATTGTTGCACGGCTCTCTTGCACACACCCGCACACACACGCATTGGTTCTCGCAGGAGAGAGGATTGTGGGGCTGTGGTTCACTCGGGTGTGTGATGCAATGCTTTGGCAGCCGTGTTTTCTCAGAGAATCCGCAGGGGTTAAAGCCCAAGTACTCCAACTTACTGAAACCAGATCCCATCTCCCTCAACACACACACACACACCAAAATCAGACAGCAGCAGCTCTTTGTTATACAATCGTGCTGTGGCTACGGTAATGAAACATGTTTGTCTTCACTCTCCCGTGTCACATGCAATCTCTCTCATGAGATACAGGTGCCAAAATATCAATATTAAAATGGAGGACTTCATTATTCGCTAAAGTTTTCCACCTACAGCCTAATTATGAAAAATGCTTTCTGTTTCATGCGCTGGTGACGGACAAAAGGAGATATTTATTATCTCCCTGGGCTCTTTGTTCCCATGTTATGTGTAGGCCAGTTCATCGCTAAAAGAAAACACACTTTGGCATCCAAACAGGAACTGACAACATGGTTTACCCACCACATGTAAAGAAAAAAAGAACAGAAGGACCTGGCTCATAGAGGAAAGAGGATGTAAAAGGTTTGAACAGAGAAAAGGGTGGAGAGCGCTACATTTACAGCGAGGAGCTTTTTTCCTGTTTTGTCTTTGTGTCCTCCTTGATTAGAGTGATGCAGAGGAACTGGACTGACAGGAAGAGGATGAAAGCTATGGTGGCAACAGACAAAATAAACAAAAGGAAAGCATATGTTTCAAGGCAGGTTGGATTCAGTATAGTGTGATGGAAAAGTTTAGACCCCTAAAGCTTGCTGAAGTTTTGCGACGTTGCAACCCTTAAACGTTGTAACGTTGGCTTGGACTGTCACAAAGTAAAGCTCATAAATGAAAAGAAAATACCATCTGTCTTAATCCAAATCTAAAAAGTGTGAGGTGCTTTTGCAAGCCAAGCAATGCCCATAGCATGATGCTGACACCACCATGTTTCGCAGTGGCAATGGTGTTTTCATGGTGATGTTCAGTGTAAGGGTCAAAAAGTTCAGTCCTAGTCTCATCTGATCAGATCACCCTCTTCCATGTGTTTGCTGTGTCTCATACATGGTTTGTGTCAAACTGCTGATGGTACTTCTTAACATTTTTTCCTTCAACAAGACCTTTCTTCTTGCCACTCTTCTATGAAGGGCAGGATTGTGGAGATAATTAATAAAAAAAAGTTTTGATTCTCCCACCTAAGCCCCAGCTCTCTTAGATTATGCTCTGAGATTTTTCAAAGATTAGGATATTCTTAAATTATGCATCGGCAGACTAATTATTGACTTTTGAACGTAATTGCGTGCCATGGATTTTATTTAAGGGTTTCAGAGTAAAGCACCACATGAAACTTTAATAATAAATATATTGAGGTTTGTGGTTTGAACATGACAGAGAGTTTGAGTTTGAATACTTGTTCAAGACAGTATAAATGTTTGTACTCTGCTTATAGAGCATGTTAGACTGAGGTATAATTTACTGTTCATATGTGTTTAATCGCTCAGGAATTGGGTCTGGGAGCTTTTGCAGACACAAACCCCCACCCTGCAATCTCTCTGGAGGCCTGGCAGAGTTTGCGCTGTAAATCAAGACTCGCAGACCCGTAAGAGGTGTAAATGAATAGCAGAGCAGGCTGATGTTAATGTTAATTCCCAAAGGCACCACACAGGCACACTGGGTGCTCCGAGATGCGTTCTGATAATAAATAGCTGCTTTTCTGTCTTTTGTCTGAAATGCTCGAGAGCTTCTGCAACCGTGGTTGCCGATTTATTAATGTGCTGCGTATATACGTGTATGAAAAGGGAGTTATATCCTATGTCATCCGAGTAAGTAAGCACAGCGTTGTCCCACATCTGCAAAAACTTTAAGACATCTCATAAACATCAGAATAACTTCCTGAGGAACAACATATTATGCTACCCCTAATTACTTTTTCACATTTGTCATCAAAATTTCCAATGTAGCCGAATATAAAATGGTGCAAAATTACATAGTTAAAGTAAAAGATTTTAGCATGTGTACATTCTGAGAAGAGCAACATGCATTTTCTATTCAGTCACCCCTGAAGCACATAAATATTAGCTCTGCTAGCACTAAAGCGCAACACCGACATGACATTTCATGGAAGCTAATGCTACAGTGCTAACTTCAGTTCAAATTATATCAGCAAGACTACAACCCTCGAATACCTTTTTACTTGTTCTATAATGCCCTTACATATTGTACTTACATTTAGATTTTGTTCTTCACTGTGTGTGGAAAAAAGAGAATGTGAGGACATTAAATGTTTTCAAAGTTACCAAAGAAGCCAAACAAAAAATTATCTCTGCTATAAGTGCATTAGTGGAAATGTGCTCAACACTGCAAACACTTCAACTTGCCAATGGCCTTCTGGAGTGACCAAATAATCACTTGTTCATTAATCTTAGTTTAAATGTAGGTGTTCTGTGAAGCTTAGAGGTTTGCTAAAAGACATCAGTGAATAAAAGGTCAAATATCAGGAAGACCAAGAAACACAGGACACATGTTGAAGAAATTCTGACCTTTTTTGTTCACATGCAAAACACTATTTGGGGTACAAAACTAATGCTGCACATCACCCTGAAATACTATCAATACTTCTAAAGTTAGTAGTGGAAGCATCATGCTGAGGCAGTGCCTTTCTTCAGTTGAGACAAAGAAGCCGGTCAAAGTTGATGAAAGATGGATGGAGCCGCGGTACGTGGAAAAAAACGTAGGGTGGAGGACAACGATCCTAAACATGAAACTGGAGCTACTATTGAATAGCTCAGAACATAGCACAATTTCCATTTGATGCAATGGTCCAGTCAAAGTCCAGACTTAAATTCAATTGAAAATTTGTTTCAAGACTTAAAGCATTGTTCACAGATGCTCTATAACCAGTTTGACTGAGCTTGGAGCATTTTTCAAAGAATAAGGAAAAATCTGTGCGATACATAAGGCTGGTAAAATCTTACCTAAAAACATTTAATTAGCGACTCCCTTCCAAGGTGCTTCTATTGCAGTACTTTGTGTTGCTCTGTAAAACGTGGGGAATTTACACTTTTCAAGGCATTGAACATTCACTTCTACAGTTTATTTTTACTCAGACTTTAAAGAAGTTCATCCTTGCTATTTTTAACCTCCCTCCCTTTTTTCCTGGGAGATATAGAGTTTTTTCATCTGTCCCGGTGTTCTTGTGAGCTCCTGGTGGGTGTCTGAATGTAAAGGCAAACCTTGTCCTCTCACCCAGACCAAACACAAGTGTTGTTTTCACTTTACAGCACAGTTTCCCTTAGCAGTGGAGCCAGACTAATAACACCAAGAAGGGGGTCATGGCGACCTCGCGTCGGCCTGGAGGTTATTCTGAGAAGCGCTGCCGAAGCGCAGCCTTGCTACACCGGCTAGACCATAGTGGATTTCTTCTGTCTTGGTCTCAGAGATGCTATCTTTAAGGTTGTTTCTCCCCGTGACTGAGGAGGTGATCGTTTCCTCTCCTTTGTTCCCTCCCCATGGTTTTCCGAATGGAAAATGAAGGAAGCAGAGGCAGGGGCTGAAATGACGCGTGAGAGCACGCCTCAGAACAACAGCTGAAATAGGACTAAGGAATTTGACGGAGCAGACACAGGAAAACAGATGAAAGGGGAAAAAGCGCTGCGCATTAATTCCCCTGTTGAGGCTTTGCTCTCTCACCACCATCATCAGCATTCAGTCTCCTCTCGACACTCGGTTCTCTAAATTGCCTCCCCACTCATCCACCTTTCTGCTGTGCTCTACACCTCGCCTCTCCAGCCCTCACTTTCCCACTCTGTCTGTCTCTCGTGGGATGTGAAGGGGGCTCTTAGCCTGCTCTTTATTTGCATGTGCTGTAGAGGATTAGAGACTGAAGGGTCTCAGACAGGCTCTGTTAAGAGTCTGCGGTGCGCGCCCATATAGCTAAACCGTGTGTCTGTTCAATTGAATCCCCATCTCTGTCCGTGACACGCTCCACATCTCCACGCATGGCCCCTGCTAATTCTCTGTCGCCTCAATTATCACCCATCATTATTTGAGTGATTTTAGGGCAGTAATCTTCTTATGAGCTCTAATTTATTGTGCTTATTACGGCACCTTCTGTGTGTGTGTTTTTTTTTCCCCTTTTTTTGGTGTGTGTGTGTGTGTGTTCATTGCCTCACTCTGTCTTTGTCAGATCTCCCCCCTGAGGGGCCCTGTTGAAGGAGGCACACTGCTGACGGTACAGGGCAGGAACCTGGGACGAAGGCCAGCAGGAGTGAACATCTTTATAGGAGACGTTCCCTGTGATCTCCTGCCCGAGCGCTACACCGTCTCTGTCGAGTGAGTATTCAAACAGAAACTTCCTTAATGAGTCACAAAGTCGCGTGTTTTGCAATGGTGTTTTTGTGGCTTGAGTGTTTTCTGCTGACTTCTCGCACCTCATACTTATTTCGTTATCCATGCTGTCGAAGGTGGTGTGGGGGGGGGGAGGAGGGGGGTGGGGCTGAGAAAAATCCTCGCAAGATTTTTATTTAAAGACCCGTTAAAATATGCAGCAACGTCGCAGGCGGGACTTGTGATGACAGGTGCCAATTACCTGTTGCCATGGTAACCCGACATGCGTTGAGGCAGGTGAGCAATTGGATGGACAGAAAGAAGAGAGAGATACAAAAAAACTAAATGGAGAATCTAAAGATTTGTTACTGAAAGAAATCCTGAAGTGAACATGTCAGATGGGAGCATGTTGTGCCTTAACTCAGGCAGTACAGTTGGAGCTGCCAACTCTGACTGAAAACAGGAACCAAGCTCCCTGCTCTGGAATGCCTTATCGGCTGGGAAAACATAAAGAAAGCTTCAAAAACATTTTCAGAACTCCTGAAACTGTCTAAATACCTCCAATTTAGGGCTTAGAGTGGTTTTTGAAGGTGAACCGGACTCCAAATCCCATGTTTCCACGTCTTCTGGGGGGAAATGTTGGCCATGTGTTGGGGAAACATTAAAGTCGTATAGTTTTATGTGGCTTCAAAGGCAACTGTGGGAATTTTCTCAGACATATAAATAAAAACATGAGGCTGAGGGGAGAGCTTACCAGACCTGCTCAGTGCAAATCCTCCACAATTCTTGGTTATTGACATGTATTACTGAGGAGAAAGAAGAATACATGAATAAGTGGAGATGCACCCATTAGGATACGGATTTCCAATTGTCTGTGACGTCAGACCCTGCGGAAGATTTTTTTTTTCAAGATTTAAAACAAAAAATAGACTAAATTTACTGACGATTCTTTGATAGAGTCAATAGTTTTCAGATGGAAAATTAAAGTACTGCTGGTTAATTACTTAATAAAGTGACTAATGGACTGTTCCTAATTTTCTCCTATTTTGCATGCATGCAAAACACAAACTTTGTAATTTTTGACTAAGTAAATAAATCATTTGACTTGCTGATCACAAATCAGAGATGATTTTGTGAAAATTGATTTCTTCATGTCTCTGGTGACTGACTTGTGCATCTAGTGATAAAAATATGTAACGTTTTTCCCCATCAAGTTATTTTATTTTTATTTTTTTTCACATATATATTGCTACTGGGTTTAATAAAAATAGATTTGCCGAACCTAGAGAACTGTTACTAAGACCATATGTGGTTTTATTGCTCAATGACCAAATACTTTTATGTCGATCATTAAAGCTACATCGTTATTGCAGCTTGAGAAGAAACATGATGTCATAAATGGTGCGTGCTCAGTTGCATGCTGAGGACAACTAGCTGGTATTCTAACTCACTGTTGTCAAGAACATCTGTCAAATTTTTTATTTTGATGTGCATGAAGTTTCCTAAGCTTACAATATATATTTTAGTTTTTTTGTGTCTTTTTAGCATTTCTTAGATTATTGTGTTGTTGCCTGTCAACCAGGCAAACACTTAGATTGCAGTCAGCTTCCCCATTAAAGATCATTGAAAAATGCCTCGATTTTAACCCCAAACATGTTGCATCATGGCGTCCTCATATGGTATCTTGTGTGTGCATGTGAACTGTCTCATTTTAAGTGCACAATAATTCTCGGGAAGTATATCCAAAGAAAGCTCATAGACTTGAGTAACTAGCACTTCGAGTTGTGGCTTTGCAGTCTGAATTACAGTTGAAACGTTTTGATTTATTATCCAAAACAATCATAGGTATAATAAACTGATGCCCAAGCGTTGCCAAGAGTAGGTACAGGCAGAACCAGGTGTTTTTCATTTCACTGCCTCCTGAAATGTCTTCTCAGAGTTTCATACTGGCTTTTTACTCATTGAATGATTCATCAGCATGTCCAGTCATGCTTTGGGGATCAAGTTTCAACAGTGTTGTGACTAAATGTGCTTTGTTATCTCTTCATCGGGGTGGAAATTGTTGATTTCAGTTTGTACATTAGCTTTTGCCCATATTCTGAAAGCAACCGCCAAATGCAATCATGCTTTTCAAACTCAATTAGTGCTCTGTTTGTGTGCTGCACAATTTTCTTAAACATTTGGTCTCCCTGTTGCAACTAAATAGAAAAGCCCTGGCTTGCACCTAGAGAGAGACAGTTAGTTCAGTCTTGTCCAAGGACTGTAAGCATAGCAACTCTAATGACAAAGAGATGCTTCAATGATATCCACAGATGTCTCTGGCCTTTTTGAAGGGAAATTAAGTGGAAGGAAAAATAAGCAAGACATGCTAAAACAACTCCTAAACCTGAGATAACAAGTGGTTCAAAGTCCTCTTTTCAGATAAAGGAAGTTTTGCACTTAATGAGGAAAACATGGTCCTGCAGTCTGGAGGAAGAGTGGAGAGCCTCACAATCCATCCTGCTTAAGGTCCTGAGTGAAGTTTCCAAAGTGTGAGATTAAATGGAGTTCAAATATTACACTGCTTCACTGTTTTTCCTATAGTTCACATTCAGCACAGCCATTTTAGATCACTTTGACCTCTGATGACGAACTTTATGGAGATTTTCCAGCAGTAATTCCCATTTAAAACTGCCAGAATTACCAATCCCTCCTTTAACGACCAGGCTTGAACGGCCAGCAATCTCACCTGACATAAGTTCTTCACTTTTTGATCGTACTGATACATCCCTAAGGTATATGTGTCTTTGTAAAGTAATAGATATGTTAGGTGTTATCAGCAACAAAGCCAAATAGAGACAATCGTATTTGTAAAGTTGTTAGACCTTCCAATCAGACATGCAGTTCTTGGCCCTAAATCCTCTGCACTCCATTAAAATAACAATAGATATATCTAAAATTAATCTTTTTTTCTTTTCTTTTGACGAGACAGTAAGTGGAAAAAAAAATGTCAGTGGTTATTTTCAGTTAGTGACTCATAAGCTTTTATTGAAAGAAATAAAAAAAAGAGGAAAAACACATGCAAATAGCTTAGCTTACCATCTCCTCACATAATATCTGTGTTGTTCTGGTCTCAAAAGAAGAATCTCAGCCATCCATTTGTGTTTTAGTTTATATGTATTCACAAGGCTAATTTTCACAAATATTATTATGCAGCACATCTCTCAATTTAAATGACTCCGCCGCTATCCCCTCGTGGCTCGGGGACCATTGCACTGTCACCATGGAGACAGCAGGACCCTGCTTTGACACTGGCGAAAAAGAGCTCAGTAACTCCAAAATTACATCCAAAACTTCTATTCAGTATCTGTAATGTTCCTTGAATAGAAGTGTTTATCTGGTCGTGCTCCAGTGAAGCCAATCATTGTTTTAAAACCAGTTCCAGGGTGACCTGCAGGTCTCACCTGTCACTCCAAACGCCTGACACATCCGCACCCCTCCTCTTCCCTAAACAGACAAAAAAAAAAAAAAAAAAAGAAAAAAAGAATTCACGTTTCACTCCGGGGATGATCAAATCTCCCGTCTTCATTTCTCATTGGTTCCCGAGCCTGGCTGCTGTGGCAGAGGAGCAACATTCTGTCTGCTTTAAGACTCACTGACAAATCACAACATGTTAGTGCATCTGACACTGTCAGCACTTTTGACTTACACACGCATGCATGAGCACACCTTGTTGTTGCTACATCCAGTGTCTGATCAACTTTGATCTTATTTTATCACTTAAGCTGGAATATTTTAATCTCGGCTTCAACATCTGACAGTTGGTAATTTAAACATAAAATGAAAGAGTTGAAACCAGATGTTATGAGATTAAATCTGTCTTACATGTTTTTAGTCGGTTAGGATTAACAAAATGACTTCTGTTTGCTAGAACAATTAGAGAGATATTAAATTGTTGACTTCTTCAGATTCAAAAAATTTTAAACAATTTTGCGAACCAGATGATGAGGATGTCATGGCTATTTAAGTTTCTGATTAGTTAATTTCACAACATTAAAGTTGAAGCTTAAACACATCGTTTCCTTGTGTGACATCATGGGAAAAATCACATGCAAGATGTCTTGTGGGAAAGAATTGGCCCTCCAGAAGTCTAATCCATCAATACCCAAATGCCTGAAGGTGCCACGTTCATCCGTTTAAACAATTATATACAAGTATAAACATCTTGGGAATGTCCAACTGTGATGAAAAGATGAATGTGTCTTATAGCAAAATGTGTGAATCAACTTGAGTACCAAAGCAAGACTTTATGAATATGGTAACGGAGTGTGATTTCTCACAATGAAGCCATACTAATGAAAGGCCACTAAAAAGTGACATAAAACGCTGGATTGCAGTTTTAAATTTTCACAAAGAAATAATTTTTAGGAGATGTGTCCAGTAGTATAATGAAACTTATATTGAAATGTTTATTTTTTCCATAATAACCATCATTACATTAGAGGAAATGGAGACACTTACAAGCCTGAGAACATCATCCGCAGTGTGAATTGCAGTTTTGGCCGCATCATGTTGTACGGATGCTCTGCTGTGGGAGGGACTGGTGAACTTCATAACATAGATAGCATCACGAGGAAAAGACATTAAGTTGAAAAATTGAAGCAACATCTCAAGACAGTTAAAGCTTTTGCACAAATGACTCTGTCAAATCGAGAGTGGCCCTAAGCATAAAACCATATTAGTTACAAAGTGACTAAATGACAAAACAGTCAGTCTTTTGGACAGGGTGTCCGTCCCACAAACTCTGTCTTACAAGAAAGTTACAAGGCAACCTGACTGAGTTTCACTAGACCAGTCAGGAGGAATGGGCTAAAATTACAGCAATCTGTTATGAGACATTTGTGAAAAGATCCCATAAATATTTGAACCAAATCGTAGAGCTAAGCTAGCAATACTACCAAGTTCCAAGAAAATAAGAAGGATAATGTTAGCAATCCTAACTTAAAACAGGGAAACAGGGAGTGATATCAGTGAGAAAAAGGTAAAATGTGTATTTTAATATAGTGCACATGAATAAACATGATTTCAACTATGTCTAAATCTTACTAATAACCCTCCTTGCAATGCTACAAGCAAGATTACAGGTGTATGGAAAATGTATGGATTCTGTTGGTGCCTCTCTCCTGAAAGTTTTAAACAGTTTTCTTTTTAATTACCCTCATTTGTGAGATTTCGAGTTCAAAATGGCTCTCGCAGACTCCCACACTCATCAGCATACAAGCGCAGCACATACGCATGTGACCCCATTTACCGAAGCTGCTGAGACAGGTGCCCGAATCGTGTGCTGGAAAAGGCCAAAGTTCACATCTGTGTGCTGAAAAGAAAAGTGGGCAGCTCTGGAAGAACTCCTCTCCTCTCACTCTGTGTTGACATGTTAATTAATGGCAATGTCAGCCTGGGCGCAGCTCATTTACTTGAAGTGCATCTCTTGATATCTGTCGCAAATTCTTCACACCGCCCTTCCTATCAATTTCATTAGAGCACTAAGTGGCCCTCGCCCTGTCCGTTTGGCAAGAGTCCGACAACACTCGCGTCAGACACACACATGCACACGCACACAGCTGATTGTTGATGATCCTCATCAGCCGCTCAGGGGAAATGATAGGAGACACTTCAGTACTTGCCCAAATATTGCCCTTTGACAGCCATAATACCTCTGCAGTGTGGCGGCATCGAAATGTGGAGCGGGGGTCAGTCTGGCTCTGTTTGCTCCTGCTGGGAGACAGCATGTCCTTTTGACTGGGACAGCTCTGCATCAGCATGCAATCACAGAGAAATACCAAGACTCTGAATTTGTTATTGTTTGTGTGTGTTTGGAATGCAATCTTTTAGAAAACCTCAGAAACATAAACCTGCCTTGTAAACGTTTCTGTGTTTTGCTATGTTACAGCTGCAGAACATGATGCGTTTTATTTAAGGAAATACTACATGTAAAGTGGAAGGGAAATTATGCATGGCTTGGACATTGTTTGCAAAAACAAATCCGATGAGTGTCGGTATGCACATATGTAATTCAGCAAACTTGGAAACCCCAAATAAAATCCACCATCTTACAGGCAACTGTTCACTCTATCATGCCGAAACGGAAAGAAGAAGGTACAACCACAAACCTGCCAAGACAGCTGAACTTACAGGTCTGGTGAAGAAAGCATTAGAAGCAGCTCTTCCAATTCTGGTGGTTCTGCAGAGAGCCAAGGCTCAGGTGACAGGATTTATCGACAAGGCGGCTGATAATGGCGCACTCATCAAATTAAGGCTTTATGAAGGATTGTCTACAAGAAAGCCATTACTGAAAGGAAGCCAGAACTCCTGTTTGAGGTTTGGTACAAGCCTTAGGAGACACAGGAAACATGTGGAAGAAGGTAACCTGCCCAAATTAGAAAATACTTCATGTATAACCTACATGCAAAATGTTATGTGTGGTGGAACACCAACCATAGAAGCTGCTCCAAACTAATGTGGAGAGACATGTAGGTAAATGCAGGGCCATTGTAAAAGATGATCTCTCAGATTCTGCAAAAGCCTTGATAGATGTCCACCTTCCAGGAGGAAAACAACCTCAAACACAGCCAGAACTACAAATGAACAGGTTAAATCGGAACATATTGCGTTAGATTGGTCCTCTCTACCCCCACACCTGAATCAAATTGGCTTAAATTGATGGCTTAGCAAACAGTCAGTTTAAATGTTCAAAGTTCCTGGACTAGTTAGAACACCATGGATCACTTTCCTTCTGTGTACTCCTCCGTGCTGATCTGTCACATAAAATACAACAAAGTCTGTGGTTTTGCTTCATAAGATGAGAAATAGTTCAACACTTTAAATGCTTGATTGAGCAAAGGACTGTTAGACTGTGGTTGTGTTACAGCACAGGATCTGCATGCGGGAAATTGCTCAGTCTTGTGTAATTTTGGGTTTTAGTTACAACAAAAGCAACAGTAGCGGCCTCAAACTAAACAGAAACCCATCATATTCTTTTCAGCAGTTCACTTCAGTGGTGGTCATTTCATTCTCCCTTGAGAAAGTGAAAATTGTCGGTTTCATGTATTTTGGCTGGTCATTTGATCTCCAGCATTGTAGGATGGCGAACAGAAACATCTCATGTTTTATGACATTACAGAATATAAACATCAAATAAATCAGGGTATTTTATGCACTTTGGTATGGAGCGATTCTGTCAATACCTTGGTGAACGTCTCACCCGGGTCGGGTTAAGATGCAGCTGGCTTCCTCCGCTCTGGCAATCACCTGCTGAAAAAGCTTTGTTTTTACTCTTTAAATAGTAATTAGTTTTACCAGTTTCTCTTATGCACCACATAGTCTTCTGCATTAGTTTTCAGCAGCAGATGTTTAATAATACGACATACTGTTCTGATAACCCTTGAGTCTGCAAAAACTGTGCATGCTCAGGCTGATTCAGGCTTCCGCGTCTCTTATTTCCCCTAGGCTTGAACCTGAGATTACTCATGTTTCATTATATTTGTCCCTTTTCATTCTTCTCCAAATTAGAGCCTGTGAAATGATGCATTTTTCTCAAAGAGCGTCCTTGTGCCAGGTGATGGCAGGAGTTTAATTTGAGGGTAATGACATTCTTTACCTGATGCTCTTGTTATTAATGAGCAGCACCGTAGGCCTCAGCAGGGTCTGCAGCTACTGCTGGTTATTTTAGAGTATTTTCAACAGCTACTCAGGCACAGGAGCAAAATTCACACTTTAAAATGGGCTCATTAGACGCTGCAGTCGCTCTGTCTTAGATACAGTCAACACAAAGCACGTTTCAGTTTGAGTTGCATATTTAAAAGCACACTCGAGTGCAAATTTCTTTCTAGTTTTAGCCACAACTGCTTGAATGAATCTCTGCCTAATCTTATTGTACATCCAAACCAGGTTTGTCTATTTGAAACGCGGCTCCTATGCTTGCATGCAGTACCCTGCAAAAGTATTCATAGCTCAATTTTCACTGCACTTTATCTGGTAGGTAGTCATACACAAACACATAAGTAATTGTGCAGTGGAAGGAAAATGCCACATGGTTTTCAAAATTTTCACAAATCTAAAAAGGGCGGGGAACATTTGCATTGAGCTGCTTTTACTCGGGCAAATATATAAAAAAAAAATCATTATTTTTTTTTGCTTCATTTGACTCTAATCTCCTTGCAATCAGATATTTTTCCCCCATTCTTCTGTGCAAACTCAATCAGATCAGCCTTCTTACAATTATACGCTAGTTTTAGGGGGTCTATGTCAAATCCTAGTTTGTCGCTGTAAGGTGACAAAATGTAACAAGAAGTCCTGAAGGTGTGAATACTTCTGCAAATTCCCAGTGATGTCTGCCAGTGTTCAGATCACTGGCTGAGAGTTTCTAACCTCTGCAGCAGCAGGTACCAGACTGAATAAACCAACAAGCTGTCAACCTGGAGGGGATCATTGGAGGGAATAAAGGTTATATCCCGCCCCTGGTACATTTATCCCTCCGAGGTCCCAGAGCAGTGGGTCCCCGTGCCTCCATTCTCCACTGTGTCATTAATACGAGTCGTCCCTGCAGAGCGTGCAGTGGTGGCAGAGGGTTTAATCACAGCCAGGAGGCTGGAGAACAAGCCTCGGCAGCCCCCTAATCTCCTTTGTGGTTAGACGCATTTGGTCAGGGGGGGCTTTGAACTTTACATCTGCTCATATCTGATACCTTCGAGGCGTTATTTGATTCCATATGTAAATGCAACAGGGACTGATGAATTAGCTCATAAGAACCATTCTCCCAGATATATTATGTCTTTGTTTAGCCGTCACAATCAGATTTCCCTCGCACACAATTTGGCTTGATTAAAGTCCTTATTAAATCAAAATTGGATGCTGTATTGTGTTATCCAGATTGTGTTTTTATTAACTGATCTCTCGCTGTGATGCTCCGTCCTCAGGCTCGTGTGTCGCACCGGGAGGTCCCTACGTGACGGGACGGATTCTGTCCGCGTGGACGTGGATCAGAGCGGGACGGGGACGTCAAAGGAAAGCTTCGCCTACTTGGTGAGCCTTCTTCCAGTGTCCGGCCCTCCTGCTGGGCTTTTGCTCTCCCTTCTGTCTGTGTCTTCCTCCGCATTCTTCCTGCATGCTCTTTTGCTTCGCTCCCCACTGGGAAGGCCTTCCCAAGAGTGTCAGCTGAGTGTTAACAGATGTGTTTTATGACTAAGAGGAATGTTGGTGTGTGGGAATCTTCAAACGTCCATCTGAGCTGAAGCTAAAAGTAATTGTCATGTAGCTCTTTTTTTTTTTTCTGCCAACAAAAACAAATATTGAGACTCCTGGAATATCCCTTTTACTCTGAATTTATCAGTGGCTGAGGTAAACCGGGCCAGTGGTGTGGAAATTAACCTCAGCCCACACAACCTCTCATTGGAATAAGGACATTCAGCCTGTGGAAATACCCGTGTAAGCTCTTTGTTTCTCTCTGTGTTCATAGACAAAGACTGTTTCATAATTCACAGCGTCGTTTCAGCGGCTTCTAAGGGCAGCTCTGTCCATGAGTCATACTGCAGAGCAATAGCCCCAATCTGAAAACCCATCATGATACATAAAGATGAAAAAACTCTGAAACAGAGAGTTTAAAGGAGGATACTACTGTGGGAACTCCTGTTTGGTAGTTATTTATTTATTTTTTTATCTCTAAGAAGCTCAACGAGAGCCAGGCTGAAGGGGAAGATGTAGGGGGAAGAAAAAGGGGAAAAGCTGTTTTGGAGACAGGATGTGTGTCTTTGCTGCATCTCCTTCCTCAAAATTTTAAACGGAAACATCTGCCTCCTTCCACCCACATTGACACAGCGAAGCACAATAGGTCTGCCCCATCCCTGCTCGCTGAGGAAGTGAATCCTGTCAGCAAGGATAAGAGGCATCCCTGGAGGCGAGGTTCATGGAGGGGATAGAAAGTTTAGAAAAAGCAGGAATGCTGATTCTGGTGGCTGCAGAATTCTAAGAGGATAATTTGCCCTAGGACTCTCTCTATTTATATATACATATATAAATATGAGCAAGTTTTAAAGTATTTAGAGCTTTTGCCCTGCCCTTTCGATATTTGATTAATATTTTTTTTCTAAGCCACAGTGCCATGCCAAGCACTCGTTTTCTTCTATTTTATTAGGGTTCTATGTGTTACACCAACACATTATTATGAAGTGGATGAAAGAGACTACATGTTTTCACATTTTATTTTACCAATATAAATATGACTAGTGCATGTGTATTTACTCCCTGACCCAATGCTTTGCAGCTGCATGTGTTTTAGTGCATCTCTTTACTAATTTTGTACATTTAGAAACTAAAATTTGTGCCTACATTCAAAGTGTTTTGTGGCTAGCTTCCCTATCCCTAAGCTGAAACATTCCCACAGCATGATGCAGCCATTGCCATGTTTCTCTCTCTATAAACTGCCTGTGTTCAAACAAGGGCTTCCTCTTTCTCACTCATCCATGAAGGCCATATTTGCAGTTTTGTAGTCGACAGATTCTGCTGTACTGGCTGTTAATCTCTAGAGTTGTTATAGGCTTTTTGGCTGCTTCTCTGGCTAATGCTAACCTCATTTGACCTGGTGGTGACAGCCTAGCAAATATACTGCATGCTCTTGTATCTGTTTGCATGCTAGATTGAACAGTGGTCCATGAGACGATCACAGCTTAACTCCGGTTTAAACATCTCCCCAACTTTTCCCACTTAATTTTTTTTTTTTAATTAATTGCAGGGTCTGTACTTAATTGATCACAATTAATTGCAACATTTTTATTCCAAAAACCCTTCCCACATATTAGACCGATTCTTTTCTGTTAAATTAATTAATGAATAGACATCTTATTGTTTTTAATCATTTAGGTTATTCAGCCATCAGATTGGTCCAAAGTGCATTTATACGCAGTTTTCCAGTGTTCCGGGAATCCTCAGTGAGGCAAGAAAAGCAGCTTTGATGGCCACCAGTGTTTGAATGCTGTTGTGCGTCAGATTTATGGGCATACCAGAAACCCAATAGTAAGGTTCCGGTTTAAAATTTTGTATGTAAAAAATGAAAAATGCATTAACGTTAACATTTTTAACGCATTAAATTCCATGTAACTATTTAATTGAAATTAACATATTAAAGTCCAGCCACTGATAAGAGACATTATACATTGGTGTTCTCTTATTATTAACCGGGTGACTTCTGAAGACAGTTGATTGTGGCAGATTATTTTTGAGGATGATGATAAATGATCCTACATGTATTTATTTCATGCTGACATTTCACCAACAAAACATAATAAAAGTAAAACTTTCATATTTTCTTGATGTAAATATAATACCCTATTCCCAGATATATATTCAAATAAATTTAATAAATACAAATGCACAAAACAATAAAAAAAAAATTGTAAAAAATATTCAAAAAAATTATTATTTTCTCTTAGCAGTTATGCACCACTTTGTGTCTGTTACATAAAATTCCTATTAAGTACGCTGCAGTTTGGAGTGTGAATACTTTTGCAGGGAAATGTGCAGCACCGAATGACTGTCCTACCATTGCCGGGCCCCAAAGGGCTAATGGCTTCAGCTGCATAGTAATGATGTGCTGCAACATGGACTATCTTCACAGATTTCTTAATTGTTATAGCCAGCAGCTGTCTCAGTTAATTCGCAAAAACTGGACTTGTGAACCTCAGAGAAAGAGAAGTGTTTTCATTTGTTTCAAAGAAAAGCATTATGTAGGAGAAATGTCTAAATAGGAAAAGCTGTCAAGTGTTCTGTTATCAACCTGATATCTTTCTTGTCATTTGCTGAATCGTTGTTCTGAATGCAGAAGCCCAACGTGGAGTCCATGTATCCAGAGAAAGGTTCTCGGGCTGGAGGAACCCGGGTGACGATCCGTGGAGAACATTTGGACATCGGCTCACAGGTTAGAGTAAAGGTCAACAGAACACAGGAGTGCACCATCACAGAGTGAGTACAACATTTTTTTTTTTTTTTTTACATTTTCATTCTCAGATTGTTTGTATATTTTAGAGACGACGTGACCCTGCTTTGCAAGTCTGTGTGAATTCTGCCCATTACAATTACAAATCATTTGCATGGTTTCTTTTCCTTCCCACGTATTAATAGATTTCCTTTTTAAACAGTGGATATTAAACGCATGAAGTGACAATTAAATATTCAGAGTGCATTGCTTTGCAAGTTCTGCATAACTTCTCACAAGATTAAATTCAGCACTTCTAGTTGTTGCCATAGCGCATACCAAAATAGCTCCACCGTTCCTGTGAAAGTCTGCCAAGCAGCAAAAAAAAAAAAAGTAACTCCAGCTGTAATCAGAAACAGTTTTTAGGATTGAACTTTTTGCTACACATCACAAGTTGCGGGTAACAGTGTTTACATCTTTTTATTTTATTTTATTTTATTTTTTTCCCCCCAGAAAAACGGATCAAACGATTAAATGCATCATGCCTCCAGCGTTGGAGGCAGACGCTGAGCTGGTGACGGTTTGTGTGGAGTTCGAGGACCATCCTTGTGAGGAAGCAAACCTCAGCACCATGTACACCTATGAGCAAAACCCAACTATCAGCTTCATCCACCCCACGAAGAGCTTCCTCAGGTGAGTAAACTCCCAGAAGCACTGTAAGTGAATTCTAGGCAAATTTTTAGTGGCTGCGATGTAACGATTGTCGTGTGTTTGTGTCACAGTGGTGGCAGGACCATCACGGTTAAAGGTCACGGTTTTGATCTGGTTCAGAGTGTCATCATGAATGTCCTGGAAATTGGGCAAACAGTAAGCAATTTTTCAGCCATGCTACTTTGAGTGTAATTTATTATTTCATGAAAGGTTTTAGCTTTTATTTATTTTTTTTTTTTTTTTTTGCAGAACTGCAGCGTTCTCTCCTCCTCAACAATCACCTGTCTATCTCCGGAGTCCAGCCAATCCCAGGAAACCTCGGTGCAGTTCGTCCTGAACGGGGTCCCATACACCGGAGACAGCCCTTCGTCCGCCGATGACAGGCCTGAGGAAGAGGACGGGGAGCATCATAAAGAGCATTTCCAGCTGGGATACTTGGAGGACCCTCAGTTCTTCACCACCAACAAGGACAAGCAGATCAAACACCATTCAGGGGAGCCACTGACTCTCATCATCAATGTGAGTAACGAAGCTGAGACAGGATGTGCATCCCTGCTGTGTTCAGGCGTGATTTATTTAATATTAACCGACTTTTATCACAATTATATTTCCTTCCTGTTTCCCATCGTTTGTAGTAATTCATCACTGATTTGATGTATTTTAAGCAACTTTTAAATCAAATTTATGGGAATTAATCAGGAAATATTCAAATAAACTGACAATTTAAACTTTATTTAACCTCTGAACACTGTGTACACTCATAGTAAGAGACCTGTAGTGGTTTGGTTTCAGATAAATAAATTGAACATGAGGGAATGCTGCTTCAGATACATTTGACAGAAGAAGCTGATGCAGCCGAATGGCAACACATCTAGAAATGTTAAATGACCTGAGTTTATTTCAGGTCTTCAGACCTAAGTCAGTGACGTTATGTTTACATTGGTTTATTTTGTGTTGTTTTTAGCTACTAAGTAGATGAAAAGAGAATTACTAATCGGTCTATCGAGCATGAAACTCAAAGAAAATCTGAGAAGTTTATGTAAACAACTAAAATGACTGTAAGTGGGTGTGTGCGTGGTTATGCACTAACATTTTTGTTTTTTTTAACATTAGGCTTTATTTTTTGGGATATTTCTTACTGAAAGAAAACTGAGATTGCAGTTGGTTCAGAGACACTGAGAGAACCGTGGGAGCTTTCACATCATAATCATGTCTCCTGCCTGTTTCAGGAACATTGTCACTTGTATATTTTCATAACTCTGTTTAATTTTACTGTTAGATGAGTGACTAAACCCTGAAGTATACGAGTGGCGCCCATTCTGCGACATTGTTTTGTGGCATGCGGGAGCTTGAAGCCACTTCCTGTCAGCCCCCCTCGCCTGCTCAGTGAACCAGACCCCTTATCAGACCGTGTGAAGTTGGTTTGGGGCTCACCAAAGAAAATATGTGCCGTTAATGGGTTGAAAAGGATTTGAAAAAAATCCACTCAATAAATCTTTAATGTGGACAGAATTTATTATTGACTGATATCCTGAACAGTGGTTTTTAGTCCCAGTTGCTATAGCTACAGCTAAACCCAAAATCATTCATAACCTATCAGGTTTAGATTTTAAGTCAGTTTTCGTCCAACCAAGAAGTAAGTTTGTGGCAGGAAATAAAACCATCGTCATTTGAAAGATAACAAAACAATGTACAAGCAGTTGATTTTTTGGGAAATAACAATATGATAATAGCATTTCATAAACAACAATATGTCAACAATTTTCATACTCTTCTAATCAATGAAATATTTTTTTTTAACAAGACAGCTTACTTGTTGTGATGCTCTTTCCATCTTCTTATTTTATCTTACCTTACTGTTTAATAGTTAATAATAAAATTAATTTATCACAATAATTTAACAAGCTAGGTTTCTGCCAGTCAGTGTAGCACGGATATTCAAAAGCAACCTAAACCTTTGAAAGGGTATATTATGCAGGGTTATATAGTGGGATTATAAACATTATCATCTAAACTCGGTGCTGGCTGTGAACTTACTATTTTTCACAATTGTAGATTTACATGCAATTGTTTTCCTTATTTACATCTTTTTTGCTAATGCAGAAACAAAAACAATAACATAAGAGTTTCATTGGCATCCAGTTGTCACATCCTCAACTCTATTACTCTGTTCTTAAGGTTTTATTTGTCGTTCTGTCTGCAGATATGGATAAGTTATGACAAGAAGCTACTTTATGTCTTATGGATGATATGTTCTCTTGTGTTTCTCATTAAGAAGAGATGGATAAAAGAGGCAGGCAGAGGCTGTGTAATGTAACATCTATAGCTAAGCAAGTAGGCTACAATTACAATTAAGTGGCCCTCTAGTTCACTTAAAATGTAAAGAATAGATAGATAAAAAGAAACAATGCCTAACTATGTCAGTTTTATCATAAGCATAATGGATGTCAATAATTATGGCTCCTGTGATTAGTTAAAAACAGTGAACAATGTTCTGAAGTTAGTTAAAGATTGGATTCTCTCATTTTTTTAGAGTCTTTTTTTTTTAGATTATGGTGCAGGATAAAGAATCATTCTGTCATAATTCATCTTTTTGGTCAAAATGTGTTCCTATAGAGAAGGACTGAACAAGTCAGACAACTGGCACTGCTTTTCCCACAGTCAGAGAGGAGCTAGATATAATTAGACACATTCATTGCTTATTATTTTTGGTTAAGTGCTCTCTTATGATGCCAAGCTGACTTCGTGGCAAATATTTGTGACAAATATTTGTGATCACTAAAAGCCATCAACAAGTGATGGAATTTCCTTTCTTGGTTTTTGGATGCAAAATCATTACTTAACAAGACAAACTCGACTGTGCACATCAGACAGAGCTGAGCGTGTCCTTATTTATATTCACATAAACCAGAGGCACATAAAACACATCAAAGACCCTGTCCTCCTAAGCATGTTGATTTCTGTTGGAGGTGTGAGTGGGGTAGGGTGGGGTGCAGTGGCAGCTCAGTGGGAGGCCCCGTGTTTGTGCGTTCTGGCTGATTTAAGCACCTGTCTGCTTGAATCCATCACGTTAAAGGGCTGCCGGCTGTGACACCGCGCGACACGCACACAGGAACAGCACAGACAAGGATGTCTGAACATGATGCCACCTCCTCTTTATGTGTTAGCGCGTGCTAGGAGGAGGTCGCTGCAGGAGTCGCTGTCTCTGCCTGCCTACATGAGCGACTTGTCTGTTGTTTCCTGCTTTATTTAGGAAAGGTGGATTCCAGTCGCGGTGGACCTGAAGGGAGGGGAGGCTGCAGACAGAATGTGTTTGTTTAATAGGAAGCTTGTTAGTCAGCCAGGACCAGAGGTGGGGTTTGCTGTGCATCCTTCCTCAGAGTTTAGAAAACACTTGTTTTAATTCAACTATGTTTTCTACAGAAAATATTGTGAATTTCATATTTTTAAATCAATTTTTGCAAAGTATTTCAATATATATATATATATATACATGGATGATACTTTTCATTTTCTGTGTGTGTGTTGGTTGTGACGAAGCACTTTTTGGCAAAGGTTAAAGAGGCTGCATCCTGTAGGGACCCTCTGTGTGTAATCACAGAAAGGAAACCCTCTGGTGATAAAGACACACATACACACACACACACTCCCTCACTTGGCCTAATTATATTGAAGGGATGTTGCTGTTTCAAACTAACAGGGGAATTTTTTGTAGGTCTGGTCATCCTTCCAATAAGTAATCACAGTGTTGTTCATACCAGGTTAATTGCAGAGATCAAAGCGTGTTTCAGTCATGTAATTATTGGGATTACATAAAGAATGAAAGGTCAATGATAAAATGCAGCTCTGCTGTTTCTGAGTTACTAGCCTTGTGCGTGTTTGCAAACATTTGGTCCACTTTGAGGATTGACCTTGTTGAAATATTAAAGGGCATTTTTCATCCTTTTTGCAACTTGTCCTTTGTGCTTGTGTTGTGGGTTGTGGCTCGCAGTAGTGACATTTATAGCCAGGCCTGAATGGTTTTGATCAGTTGGTCTTTTAAGGGAAACGTCTAGTCTTGATTTACATCTCTCTCTCAGTCATGTGTAGATCAGTCTCAAGGATGTTCTCAAGATCAATTTACATAAAGAAGATATGACGCAAATAGAAAGTCATTAAGCTTCATTGTGCTTTCTTACTTATTGACAATACAATAATTCTGATTCTGAGAGTTTCAGAGGTGCAAGCCATCCAGGAAAAAAAAAAATCTTTATTAACAGTGGTGTATTGTGTAAAATCAACGTTTTAGGGCTTTATATAATTTAATGTTATTCCCTCAACAAAAACATACCTGGAGTGATGCTTTAATTGTTTCATAAAGGTTTGAGGAATCCTTTAGTCTCCCATGGCAGCCATCATAAATGCTCGCTCTCATGAATCATAAACCCTCTCCCCACTCAGCTTATCCAGACTAGCGGCATTAGCAATTAGCAAACACCATCATCAACATCATACAAACTACTTCTCAGTGAAACGGTGGTAAAAAAAAAAATTGTTAAAGGCTTAATAGAGCAATATTGTTGTGATGACGTCCTGAAAGTGGGTTTTAACAGCGAAACCAAATTTCTTCTAAGTCATATATACCACATTTTTCTACTCAAAGAAGGTGACGTAGTTACTTGATGGTGCTATAAAATGGCGCTATATGACTGGAAAATAAATTAGATACCTGTCCCCTTTAAAATTGAAATCTTGGGGTTTCAGTGATTTGAGCTTGTTCTGCAGCTGCAGAAACCTGGAGAGCTTACAGTCCTTGTTTCAACCATGCAGTCAAGTACACCTGACTATCATAGGGTCATAAGTGAAACCATCTGTCCAGCGACTGAAGCCTGACTGATAGTGGGGTCATGAACAAGGACAGCAGCAAATCTCCAGACAAATTGGCCGCTGAAAAAATGAATTTGTGCTTTGCTGTACTTCTCTCAATACGGTGACTCCAATCCATCTGAAACGCTAAAGAATCAACCGTCATAAGTTCAAAGGTCAAACCGGAGGCACATGTCAAGATGATGAAAAAAGACAGGGTGTGATGATAATGTTGGGTTTTCTGATCTAATCTAGACTGACAAGCTTGTGATGCTTAACCAGCTGGGCATTTTGCTGTTTGTCAAAATGTAGATGAAGGCAGAGCAGTTAAAGCTCAAAGAGAGAGGAAGATGAGAGTGTCCCCAGCGATTAATAGAAGATTCAGGCCAGGGAACGTCTAACCTGCAGTGTTTCCAGCATCTTGTCTTCCTGCTTAGATTCACGATTCTCTGCAGAACCCCTAAACCTGCCAAGCCCCTTGTAGAAAATCTAAGCTTGTAAGACGAACACCCACAAAGGAAACGGGTGTATAAGCGATGAACAAGTACAGCTGTAAAAAATTAGACCCAATAAAAACCTCCCTGCAGGCTTAAAATAACTGTAGAAGATGTTCTGAGTAGAAATCCATAAGATCCACAGAGACTTTATGGAATTCCCATTAAAGGAATAATTCAGCAATTTAATCTCATCCCTACGGATCGTTTTGGGATTTGCAGCAGACGCATAAACGTAAGATGAAGCTGCGGAGAAGGCTGATGTATGCTCACTTTTAGATTAATGGACATGGTTGGATTGACTCTAGATGAGGCCCAACATTACAAATTTCCCAAAATGCTTCCTAATTAAAAATGTTACTGAACCCTGACTGGCAGACAAACATCCTTCACTTTCCAAGCCGACAGTGTGTAAAGCCCAAGGCAGCGGGGATGATGTCACCAGCAGTAGGAATGATTTTTTTTTTTTTTTCAGACTGTAGAAAGCTCCCTGTGGACACCCAGAAGACAAAGTGGAACTGTATGAAACGGTTGAGGTCTGCCACTCCACATGACTTGAAGTCACACGTAACGTGTAAAATCAGAGATGGGCCCCTTTAATTAGTGTAGCTCCCAGCAGTGAGAGGGGGTGTTGGATAGAAGTAGGACAGTTAGATTCATTGCTACAGACCTCTGCGACGGCGCTGAGTGTTGTTCTGGACTCACCCAGACAGCTCACTGTAGCATACAGCAAATGTATTCATACACCAGGAAATGTCTTGACCCCAGTCTCCCATTCTGTGATTGTTCTCTTCACAGAACAGCTATATATTTATATTGAGATTTAGTCACACCTTGATTAATTCCCTTTTCCAAATTGGCTGAAATGTGAAGGAAAATTTTGTTTTAAACGTACTTTATCTCAAAGGTAAATAAACAAACTCATATCATCCGAGTAGTGGTTGTGGATGGTGATGCTGTGGGCAGATCGGATTTTGAGTGGTAGTGAGTCTTGCAACAAATCTGAAGGAGCTTCTGACTACAGACTGCTGCTGTATGACTGTCTCGTTACTATCATGATATGCTAACTACTCAATATCCAGGCAGTAAACACAGTAGTCCACAGTACTATGTCTTGATTACACCATCAGTAGTTCGCAAGCACTGCCTACCCACCTCATTTGCTTTTGCTACACCTCTTTCAGTCTCTCTCAGGAGGTATTGTCAGAAAATTGGTCAGAGAGACACTGGAGTGGGGCTATAATTCTTGCACATTATGTTCAATGGAAAAGATGGTTTGAACTTCTGCCTTCTCGCTCCACTTTTGAAGTCTCCTTTTCAACTCCTCTGGGACTTGGGGGTCACAGTTCAGTTATTATTTGAGCTTTTGAGATGCTAATAAGTTGTTCCCAGTTGTAAAAACCAATGCCTTGTTGCCAGGGTTACGCATCATAACTGCCCTAAATAATTAAAAAAAAGTTGCTCCAACATGTTGCCACCATGAGTAAGGCAATTCTAAGCAGGATCCATTGGATTTTATTTAGGGGAATTGCATTCAAGGGGGCTGACTACAAAACCATTTACTTTTTTCAAGCTTCATATTTATCTAAAACTTCGTGTATCAATTTTTTCTGCATCACAATCGCACTCTACTTTGTGCAGGTCTAACTCATAACCCCTAACATTGTAAAATATAGAAAGAAAAGTAATGTATTGCAATGCTTGTATCTGCATGTTGGCTAAGGCTTTGCATCTTTATTACCTAGGCCTGTTCAAAGAGGAGAAAACTCTTGGCACTGACCGGCTCATGTGTTATATGTGTTTTGCAGCAGAAAGTGCCGAGTGAGCTGGAGCTGGTGCCGGAGGAATACTCGGTGATGATTGGCTCCTATCCCTGTAACATCAGCTTCCATAACGACCAGCTGTTCCACTGCACCATCAACGGGCAGCTGAGCTCCAGCGAAAGTGAGCTTCCTGTCACCGTAAGTACAAACACCACAACCTTGCCGCGGTTTTCGCACAGACCCTCATCTCATCTCATCTCATCTTGAATATTATTGCTCAACAGACCCTGATAATTTCAGCTCCTCGCCCATCTGTCATTTAGCATTTAAGCCAAATATTTAGTCAGAATCAGGACCATCTGTGATGTTAACTGAAACAGATTTAGCGTGCAGGAACCCATGCGCTGCAAGTAAGATGTCTGAGCCACCTCTATCATGTTTTATGAATGGTTTCGGGTTTCTAAGCATGACAATATAATATTAGCTGGGGTGCTGAGCCGTCACTTAGTGACAAAACGTAACAACAAAACAGTGACACATTGTATTTATCAACTGATCTTTGTGTCCTTCAGTTCTTGTCACTCACATTGCTACACAATTATTCTGAGTCAGCGATGATCTCACTTTCCAGTGGGGTAGTTTTTCTTCCAAGTTAAGTAAAAACATAAAGCACTTCTACTCTTGTTCGCATATGTTGTTGTCCATTCTGATCTATTTTGACAACACTTTATTAGGAGGGACTCTGCTCATCCATATTCAAATATGAGCTACGCTGCTAGTTTTTGATGAGAAAGCTCTGAAGCATCTGTTTTCAGCTGAGTTGTTCTCTGGGAGAAGTTTCCTCCACTTTTGTACAGAAATAGAAATAAGAGCCTCTTATTTCTCCTCCACCTCTTTCTTGTACCTGCAGCACTCTCAGGTGCACGCCCACCTCTTCTGTCTATCAAGATCACTCAGACTAAACAGGGGTAATTAGCGACAACATGAGCAGAGGGCAAGGGTCAGAGGAAATGTCATAACAGAAATGGGTGGGCTGCCTGCGCATGAGCAAATAGGAAGTGTTTGCATTTGACAAGGCTGTAAATATAGCCCTCGCATTTATTTTCCTTTGTGTCGGCAGATTTAAAGAAATGCTCATATGCTTTGCTCAGGCAAAGTTTGTGGCCATTAGTGTTTTTTTTTTTTTCACTTACTTTAAGAAGCAGATCTATTTTTGCATGCCTGTGTTATGCCTGGCTCTGAAGTGCTGCAGCAGTAGACGTGAGGAAGCAATGTTTTTCTACCCCAAGCGAAACAGGAACATGGAACAATGGCATTTTCCCCTCCATTACACCGGGTCACAGTGGTGCAGTCTCTGGAAAAAGAAGGCCTTCTCTGGTTGCTCCGTGTAAATAAGCGCCTGAACTCGAAGGGGGATGGAGGAATGTTGAAAGCAAGGCAACCCAATGAGCTTGTTTCCCCCACAGAGTTGTGTGTAAGAAGGATTTGGTTTGAGGATTGGAGGGTTTTTTATCTGAGTCTCTTTTTATGAAGTATGCTGGGATTGCAGATGAGCAGGGAACGAAGTGAGCTAAGACCACAGAGGACCCTGCTGACTAATCAGAAGGGAGAAGTGAAAGTTCACTTCTTGCCACATCTGGGTTAGTTTGAACTGGGTGACTCTTCCAGCTCTGAGAGAGGGAACATTTTTCAAAACCTACAGCCTAATTTCTTTTTTTGCATGTGTGCACCTGTCTCCATTGCAAAATGGATAGGCTTGTCTGTGTATGCGCCAGCACCTGCGCCCCTATTGCAAAAGGTTTTAAATATGTTGTTTAGAAAAGACGCTGTCCTTATTTTTTTTGCCAACTAAATATAAACTAACACTCTGGAATAAAGGTTTGGGGTGGAAACGACACTAAAACTAACCCTTGTGAACCAACTTTAAAGATATCTTTCTACCTCACTAGCCTGACTAGTGAGGTAGAAAGATTTCTTTATTTTGTCCTTTTTATGGGTACAATTACATTTGGACTGTGCTTTGTTTTCCTACCACTTCCCAATCCTGCAGCACTTTGTGTTGATCTAACACTTGCAACATCAACAAGAAAAGGTTGCAGTTGCAGTGTGGAAAGTAGCTGAAAAGTTCAAGGGGGTGTGAATATTTTTACACAGCAGTGTGGATTAGGAAAGTTGTCTTTCACAATCAGTTAAAAAATAATTACTTAGTGGGCTTGCAGTTGGCTTTTAGAGGCTCCACTGTGCAGCTAAAAGGGGCAAAGGTTTCAGCAAAGCCTGGGAGTAGAGAGACTGGAAAAGACAGGAGCTTAAAGGGCTTGTTCGTGATTTAAGATTAACTGAGAAGCTGCATAAAACACAAGAAAAAAAAAAAAGTATTTTCATATGTGAATCGGAACGTGCTATTCTGGTGCAGTCCTGGGATAAAAATATAATAAACGAGTCCTTTAATGTTATTCCTCCTCACACCTGATCTGTCTTCCTGAGCTTTTCTCCCTTCATCTTTGTATCTGTCTTTCAAATACACTTTACTGCCTGTATGTAATAGAGTAGAAATTTAACGGAAGAAGAAAATAAAAGGTTATCGTACCTCAAGCACATACCCAGGGACAGTAGCTAAAATTAACTCGGCTTGAAAAGTTTATTCCTGTATTTCATTTTATTTAGTCTACTGCAGCTGTATTTACTGCTGTTAACATCAGCAGCTCAGTTTAAGCCCATCTAAAGTGCTGCTACATTGCTTTTAATACCACTATGCAGCTTTGGAGTTAGCTTATGATGATTTCTGATAAGCAGCGGCGCCCTTACAAATATTTTAAAAAGCAATACCTTGCTGTTTGAATGATGTTAATATAAAGAAGGGACGTGTTAAATCAAAGCATGAAATGTTGCTTAACAAATAACCTAAAGATTATTACAGTAATTTAACATCCATTTTGTTGTAAATCTTATGTCACTTCACTACATGAGGAGTGAAAGACTTTCACCTGGAAAGTTTTCTACAGGCTATAAATATTGAGTATTTTGATACTTATGTGATTTTTGAATTTTGGCAAACAAGCTACTCTGTGCACAGAAATGTCAGAGGGAAATCTTGATTCATTTCAGAGGGAATAGTTTTCTGAGTTCCTTGCTCTGAGAGCAGGTCACTGGCATCTTGGGCATGGGTGATAAGGATATAAAAATGTTACTTTAAGAAGTGTAATTTGAATAATTTGTCTTTATTCATGGACTAAAGACAAATTTAAACAGCATCATCTGCTGCCAAGTTAGAGATGGTATTTCTATAGAAAATATAGGTTTATGTAATTTTTGTTAAGATGTACATGTTTTATTTTCATCAACATTATGATTTGAAATGGTTCTTCTACTTTGGTAAACGTTTTTGATGACATTTCACAACAGTAACACAACAGTTATTGTTTTTCAGTTTGCTGTTTTCTCATTAAATAAAAAAGAAAAGTATGCATTCCATTTATTATCAAAAACAACATTTTTGATAATAAATGCCCAACACGGAAAAAGAATCAGAAAGCCAGAAGCGAGACTTTAAAGTAGCAACATTGGATATTTCTTACCAACCAAACCTCACAATTCAATATGGTTGCCGTGCTTTGATTTTCAAACTTGTTTATTTCCACTTCTGCTGATTTAAATCTCTTGCATGTCCTTATGCTGTGTATCTTGTATCTTTAAACGTGTTGCTATAGTGTTTCAATGCATATTCAGTGCAGTGCTATTGGCTTAGCAAGTACTTAAAAATGTCCCAAATAACTTGAAGCACATGTAAACAAAAGTATTTGTTACTGATTCTTTGTAATTAGGCATGAACTGGAATGAGATTAAGTTGTGATAATCTTGAATAAAATACCAGAGTATCCCTTTATTTACACAGACTTAACACTGAAAGGTGAAGGAATCCAATGTTTTATATTTACAACAGAAAAACAACTATTCTGACTGCTGAGAACCTGCAGACAACTGTTTTACAGATATGTTGCTTGTAACTTTAAGATATTACCTTAATAAGACTGACCAGCTCTCCTTTAGCTTCCACGCTTTTACTGTCTGTATTTTCCTCAACCAAAAATATTTCCAAACTGCCAACTTTGTCAGTTATGCAACTTAGAGACAAATCCGAAATTCTTCTTTCTGCCAACTGAATGGCAGTGACAGCAACAGGAGTGGGAGGGGCAGGATGAGCTTATACCAGGCAAAACCTTTAGATACTCTGAATTTTTTTGACATTTCTCTGAACTATACGATGGACATTTTTTAAACCATATCTGCTTACAGAGCTGACACAGCTTGACAGGCCTATACCTCATTGTCATCCATCACAGTTTCCTAAACTCTTTTGCACTATGCCTCTCTCGTTTGGATGTTGCAGTTTTTCAGTTCAAGCAATTAATGTCCATGAAAAAAAGATGATCTGTTTGGCTGTATGTTTGAAATTTAAATCTCAGTTTATCTTGCTTTTGCTAATTTGCTTTATGTTTAGCTAATTAGTATTTGATACAAATATTTCCACTGAAAACAGCCAAATAACCACTAGTGGAAACTGGAGCACGGTTTCAAAACTGGAGTGGAGAAAAGTCCTTTACTCACATTTGTGATTTCTTTACATTTTAATAATACTTAGTTACACCTTAACGCTGTTCCTGCATTTGTTTTGTCCATCACAGCAACATACTCTTTGATAAAAATGATCAGAGTAGGACTAGTGGTATTTGCAACTGCCACTGTGAAATTAATTCTGAAAAAAGAGAAGTCAGAGTTTCAGCAAACGTGACCCAGGTTTATGTGGAAGTCTTCTTTCTCTTTCTAGGTGCAGGTGGGAAACTTCCGCCACATGATCACCAAAGTGCAGCTCGGCGGCAGCGAGTTGGCCATTGTGGTGTCCATTGTGGTGTGCTGCGTGTTGCTGCTTCTGTGCACAGTGGGTAGGTCCAGCACACACACACGCACGCACACACACGCACACACACAGGCCTGCCAGCAGATGATGGATGCGTGCCTGCTGCAGCTACGGATGCTCCAGATGTGGAAAGAGATAAAAGGAATTCTAAGCTTGTAGTTTCCTGCACTTGCTTCATCCCTCTTTAGTATCCAGCGCACAAAGACTCCAGTGTTCCCAATTCCGTCTGTGTGTCTGTTCTCTGTAGTCAGAAACCGAGATGGTCTGCAGGGCAGGTGTACGGGTGAAAATTAGTGCGAGTGTGTACTTTCACACCGTTTCCCATTTTGGATCATATATTCACAAAAGCTCCTCTGTTTCCTGCCAGACATTTTAGGTGTAATGCTACCGACGAGAGAGTGTGTGTGTACATGAATTGTGCTTAGCCATTACGCAATGTGGACAATGTCTCATTCAACATTTTAGGATTGAAATTAATTTCAAAACCTGTGACACAGAAGCTCTGCTGAAAATCGTTAATGAAAATATTTCAGAACCATTTTGACCCCATACTGCGTGAAGCGCCTGTTTGTTTTTTCTCACCGTTTGCTGTCGTTCGCAGCTCTCGTCGTGTACTGCACGAAGAGCCGGAGGGCTGAACGCTACTGGCAGAAAACTCTTCTCCAAATGGAGGAGATGGAGTCTCAGATCAGAGAGGAGATCCGGAAAGGTGAGGTTAAAAGGGGAACACTGAAATGTAAAGCCTTGTCTTTGCCTGTTTGTATATGTTCTCGTGTTTGCGTGCAAAAAAAAAATGGCACTTGGTTTGGAGGCTGTCTCATCTGAAGAGGGAAGGAGACACAAAAGTTGACAGATTTGTGCCTCGTAAGCGTGACTCATAAAATGAAGAGCCTGACAAATGATCAGTCACACACAGATTTACCGTGTGGCCACATAGTCTGTCCTCCATCTATAGGGAAAAAAAAGCCTCTGTGTGTCTGTATGTTTGTGCGTGCGTCTGAACATTAGAGTAGGCCCGAGCGAAGGCCACTCCATGTCTGAGCAGCCAGATTTATGGAGCAGAGATGCAGGGGGGGACGGATAGAGAAAGAGAAATGGAAGGAGGAAGTGATAGGAACGAGAACGAGGGCCGCAAGCCGGGGGAAGAAGCGGAGGCGTGGGAGGGAGAGGAGGAGGAGAGGCGAGGTTATTTAGTCAGAGGACATAGATAGATTTGTGGACGAGTTCATGGTGAGTGCGCACAAAACGAGGGATCTTTCTGCTGAGAGGAAAGTAGCTCTTTGAGGAAAAAAAAGGAGGGGTAAAAGACGACAGGAAACTGATGGTCCAAACATTGCTCCAACAGGAGGAGTTTGTGTGAAAACAGAAGCACAGGGACGGTTTTATATTTAGCCTCTCCATTTATTCTGCACCAAATGATGTGATCTAGTTGAGAGGATAAATAACTTAAAGGAGTAATAATCCATACATCAAGTGCCATGCAAGTATTCCAGAAAAAAAAAAATTAAATTGCTTTCATCCTAGAAGCAAGAGCCTATGTGTGGTATAAAGTAATACTGTGCATCATTTGAACTCTATATCCACAGTGAAAGAGTGATGCTGGAGGCCTCAAGCTGCCGAGATGTTTGTCTTTAGCAAGAAAAGCGATTCCAGTCATTCAACCTAAACACAACCTTTCAAAAAGATGAACAAGCTTTATCTCTTAAAAAGGCCTAGTCAAAGTGTAGAATTAAATCCAGTTTTGAAACCGATGTTGATCGATGTTCTCCATCCAATCTGACGCAGACTGAGCCATTTTCAAAAGACAAATGAATAGAGACTTGACATGTGGTTCTACAAAGTTTTGACTGTGCTGATGTTAAATTACTCAGTGGTGACATTTGAAGGCAACTGGTTGGTTTTATTTAACGGTATGGGAATAAAGGACATTAAAAATGCATGGCATTCTCCATATTTGTATTTGTGAAAAACAATGTGCCCTTTTCCTTCCCAATTATGCATGGCTTAGCTGAGGTATGCCATCTAAAATCCCAGTGAAATGTATTAGAGTTTGTAGCTGTAATGTAAAAAAAAAAAAAAAACAGTGTAGAAAAAGCATCCCATACTTTTATAAGGCACCATAAAATCCCTCTGGATTTTTCATTTTTATTCTTCCTTATTAGACAGACTCTAAAGAAATTGCGATTTTAACCTAAATATGTCTCTCTGCCTGTGAAAGGAAGTATGTTCCCATAAAATATCTCCAGCCTCTCATTAGAGGCGAACATCATCGTCTGGTGAAATGTAGCGCCACTGCAGTATTAGCATGTAGATAGGAGTCGGTGTCTGGACATGCCGATACCGTTTCTGCATGTAGACCTCAGCCTGCACACATGTTTTGGATAAAAGCCTCAGACTGGATTTGGCTGCTGTGATTGGCATTTGGTAAATATTTGCCTCCATACTGAGATGAGCTGCACAGTCTGGCAAGGAAACCGGGAAAAAGATCACAGGATTACACTTTTCTATGTTTAATATTCATCAAGGATATGACCCTGGACAGTAATCAGAGCATCAGAACCCAAACACATCTTAACGTATTTTGCTTCAAGAAAAATAACTCTCTTATCCAGACAATAGGTTTCATTGTTCCTTATGTTTTGTCCTTGCAGGCTTTGCAGAGCTGCAAACAGACATGACAGATCTGACCAAGGAACTGAATCGCAGCCAGGGCATCCCCTTCTTGGAGTACAAACAGTTTGTCACGCGCACTTTCTTCCCCAAGGTGAGGAACCTTATTTTAGCGCGTTATCTGAGTCTGGCTGGCAGACTGACACTGCCATTTTTCTCACTGGGGGTATTCATATTTTTATTACTCCCTGCCCGCCTCTTTCTTTTAAGCATTTCCCACTGTTGGTAAAATGCAGGATACAAATTCACCTTGGAACTTTTAAACACAAGGTAAATGTCGAGCGAAGTCGCTTCAGTTTGGACCCCTGCATTACAGTTAATGTTTTCCCAATGGGGTAAGCATTTTTCCTCACATGACATCTACCACAAAGGTACACTGTGGGCATATCTCAGTGGGGGTTTTTTCCACAGATAGAGACAGAGGGCTTCATCTTGCAGCCACATTCATGATCTTTCAAGGAGACAGAACAATGACGGGCAGTGAGACAAGCAAAATTTCCCTCGAAATAGTTTCCCTACTCAGCTCCCACGCCCACGCTGTTTTGCAACAATAGATGATCTTGCACAATTTCAGCCACACCGGCTGTAGAGTGGACACTGCTGATTTTCTGCTTAGAAATGTGTTCGAATTGGGTTGTTGCACCCCTGCCATCGTCTGCCCAAAGTTTTTTTTTTGTTTGTTTTTTTTTTTTTTTTTCATAAAGACAGCAAACACTGTCCGTCATGGCCCTTTGTTTTTCTTTCCACAAGAGCTTCTGGCTGTCTGAGATTACACACACTAAACAGTGTTAGACACAGTCAGAACACAGGCCAAGTGTAGCTGTCCTGAAATGACAGACTGAGCTGAAATGCTGCCTTTTAGCTCTGCTTCACTTTGTCTCAAAAAGCCTTTTCTGTTCCTAACTTATGGTTTCACCATGTCATGTCTCTTTCACACGATCATTTAAGAGCCTCTCTGGGGTTTTTTTTTTTTTTTTTTCAGTTCTGGACGGCAATCCAAACACAAACAACCGGTGCCCAGCTCATTATTTTCCCTCTCAGTCCCGCTTCCCTATGTTTACGAATACTCTTTGTTTTACAGTTTTCTGTGTGTGTGTGTGTGTGTTTCAGATGTGTTCGGATTATGAGAACAGTCTGGTCCAGCCCACTTACGTGAATGACTCTCTTGGACCCCGGGTGCTACCAGAGACCCATCCGCTGTTGCAGGACTGGCAGGTGAAGGTCTGCTTTTGTCATCTTTAGGTCTTTTCCCCCAATAACATAAATATTTTCCCAAGCAGAGACTTTCTGCTGCATTTGGACCTCCTGTCTAAAGGCAAGAGAGATTTGTAAAAATGGTCTCCAAAGTTGAGATTTCTAAATTCCCTAGAGTTTTTCAGTGTGGATTGAATATACATAATTTTTTTTTTTTTTTAAATGAGACAGACTTCCACCTTTCTCATTATCACTTTCGGTGCTAAAAAAAAATTAATAAATAGTGTGGTTGAAAAGGTTTTTTTGTCCCCACATCTACATTCTCTGTTTTCATTAAACTTCAACTGTAACCCAAAGACGTGGAGAGAGTGGAAAACAAACACTGCTTTGGGGGAACAAGATTGTTTTGAATTTTTAACCTAGCACTGCTTTAGCCATCCTTCTCCTTTTGAGTGTTGATGAAATAAATGATGACATTGTTTCCACCTGCTGGACAGGCATAGATATTACAGTCTTTTTTTTTTTTTTATATACGAATCCCAGAGACTGTTGATGCAGAGCAACAGCATGCAGTAGTATCCATTTAAAACATATCTGGTTTGTCATGATGTGGATATGAATAATATCTGAGTATATGTGAATGAGCTCACATGTTCTCGAGTGCTGTTGTGTGTTGTTTAATCATTTCTAGCGAGTGATACGTTAAACACAAGCTGAAGTTGTTGCATCTTTCCCTTCTGACTCTGAAACAAATCTGTCTCCAGTAAGTTGTGCAGGCCTGATTTAGAAGAATATGGGTCCCTGGGACAGAGCCAGGTTAGGTGCCATAACCACAAAAGTTACGTTTACACATGCAAAATCCAAAAAGATTATAGTCAATTTGTAAAGTAACTTTTGATTTACAAATTATTAATTTTATAGTTGAATTTGCCACTTCTTACAAAACAAATCCTAAAAACAGAATAATTTATGTAAGGCTCTATGTCTTAGCCACTTTGCACCCCACTTCATAACTCAGGATTGATTAAATACATAAAACAAAACATGGAGAATTAGCATTGACCCAATCAATCAATAATTAAGTCTGCCTCAAATCAACAGATTATTTAAATATGAAGAAAGAAAAACAAACCTTAAACCATGTAAAAAATGTTTTACTGGAGCAGTGACAGTCATTAATAGACTAGAGAGCTCCAGGTAACCAGCTGAAGTAGCAAAAAGAGCAAAAAATCTCTGAAGATGAACGATCAAAATTAAGAGGTGTGTGTCACTGAAGTGGTGAAGAAACCAGACTCAAAATGTGACAGTAGCCTCGCCAGGTGACAAAATGCATTAAAATATACGTCTTAAGAATCTCAAGACTTCCCAGTACTGACCTTGAAAGCCCTCTCTGAAGTCTAACCCAGGTTTTAGCACTCAAGTTGTGCTTGCATACTGCCAGACAACACAGAGAGGGAAGAAGGTGTGCACTTTCACACATGGGTATTAACGTGTGCTGAGTGTGAAAGCACACGTATGTTCGTGTGCAGCGTCTAACGAGGGAAAGTAAGGATTGCGGCGCTGGTTTTGGGTCGGCAGCCAAGGGAGCCTGTCTAACGGTGATGAAGTGCCTTGGATCCACATTGTCTTCGCAGGAAGTGTTTTCCAGGTCACAGCGAATAAATCTCAGAGGCGGGCATTTATCTTAATGGACACCCCTGTTCTCCTTCTGTCAGACTGCAAACCACACCATATGGCTGCGGTCCAGAGGGAAGACTTCATCATGCTGCTGCTTAGTCGCACCCATTGATAGACCACACTCATTAAGTCGACTCCGCACATTTTAGCCACAATCAAACACTGTAAGGGGCGGGAGCAGGGGGAGCGCATCTACTGTGGCGAAAACTTGAATGGGGGAGGAGGTAGCTGAAGAGGCGGAGGAGAGAGGATGCAGCAGAGGGATGAGGTGTTCACTGGATGGGTCACATGAGACGAGAGGCGGTGAAGATGATAAGTGAGGGCGCAGCAGGTGTGTAATCCAGTTAGGGTGAAATCATGCAGAGAAGTAAATGTTTCACCCGGCCTCTGTCATCTTCTGTCACCAGGCCAACAACACAACACGACCTAATGTGGAGGAGGGCATCACTCTGTTCTCCACTCTGCTCAATAACAAGCACTTCCTGATCACTTTCGTCCACGCCCTGGAGCAGCAGAAGGACTTTGCTGTGCGAGACAGGTACCTGCTGCCTTTACTGCTTCATTACCGTGCAGTCTTTAGTTACAACTGAAAGGCTACACAGTGCTCTCCGGTTGTGCTGAAACAATTAACCAGATCAATCATAATTAATGGATGCTTGAAATAATCGCCAGCTAATTTGGTAATCAATTAGTCAGTAAGTTTAGAATACAGGCTCTCAAATGCAGCGTTTGCTGAGTAGATATTAATCCAAAACTGTACCAAAGAATATGCATTAAGATGAAAAACCTCTTTATTAATATGTTTACTCACAACTCCTCTAATGGTCTAATTTTAGCTTCACCCATTTCAAATTCTGTAATAAAAAAGTCCTATTCAGCACCTTTGCTATCCCATTATTAATCCATTTTTCCATACAGTTATTAAATGGTTAATCCAAAAAACAGATTTGCCTATCAGTGCTAAGTCAAGCATAAAGGACCGAACTTTCCATAAGTTGATGTTAGAAGTATTTTTTTAGCTGCAGATGCATCCTTTGCTACTAATGATCACGCGCACACTTAAGAAATGCTATGTTATTATGTTTAATACATAAAGTGTTTATTGTCTTATTTAAAAAAGGATTTCAATTATTTACTGACATTTCATATGTACTTCTAATATTGTACAAAACAAGCCTAAGTGTTTAAATGAATGTTTTAATAAAAATTGGACAATTTTCATTATCCGACCTGAGATTACTTGATTAATTGTCAGAATAATCAATTACTAAACTAATCGTTAGCTGCACCCCTACTGTCCACACTTAATAACATCTGTGGTAGAAACTCAGCAATTGATCTTGTATTTCAGTAGCAAAATCTCTAAAAATGCAGAAAATCTTTCATTTAAGAATAATTTTTAAAGTTTAAACTAGGTAATGAGAGTCTTTAGAAACTTTAATGGAAGGTAAAATAAATCTCCCAAAGCTCACTGTTAAAAAAAAAAACCCCGGTTAAAACAGTGGCGTCTTGGTGTTGTGAAATCTCTGTGAGAAACATTAAACACTCTCTACTTTGCTAACCAGTTTTTTGTTTTCTATCCTACCGATAATGAGCATAAAAATGCTATTTCATGCTTTGGTCACATGAGAGACTAAGACTGAGATGTTTTACCAAGAAACACTCCAGATAGAGTTCGGCATAAAAGAAAGGACAAATTTGTGGAAGAGCAAATTATGTTCACTGTTAGTACAGTGGGAGATTTGTGAGGTTTTGGTCCTGTTAGTCTTTCAAAAACCCTGAGAACATTGTTGTTGTTGGAGAGCATTGCAGCATGCACTTTGAAACAACATGAGACTTCAAATAAAAATCTGCTGGCCTTTGCCAGAAAGCTTGAACTCTATCAGCACTGAGTTTTTATACAAAGTATGAAGAGCAAAGGTAATAACAATTGAGCCACCTGTGAATTAACATTTTCCTAATGTTCTCAAATCAATGGAGGAGTTTTTCTACATTTTGTCGTGTCAAAAAATGTGTTGCTGTTGTGAAATACTCCGTTTTAAGGCTTTTTAGTCATGTCTATGAGTGGTGCCAATAAATCTGGAGGGCATCATGAGTTGTGAAATTCTGAAATGTTAATGATATTCCTGCCTTTAAATGTCTGGTTAAAATTTGAACTGCGTTTTGCTCTGTTGGATGGTAGAAGCAGAAAGTTATGAATGACTAAGCCTTTTGTTGGGAGTTGACCTTTGCAAAGTGGCCACTTATTAGAGCTGAGCCACCACTGACACACTTTCAGACAAACACTAACAGACAGAGCTCCCTGGGGATTCCAACACAATACACAGTTTGCTAAGCTGTTGTTAGGCATAAGTGAAAGGAAACTGAACATTTTTAAAAAATTTTTTACCTTAACAATAGAGATGCACCGATCAGTGTTTATTTATTTTTTTTTTTCAAATCCAGACCAACTAGCAGTTTTCTTTGAGTTCTGAGCTGCCAATTCTAATTTTGACGACTCCAAATTTTTTCAAAGACTCTGAATCATAAAGGCAGGAAAATGTGCTGCAGGAAATTGTCACCCTAATTACGCCCCCTAATGTTTGTCTAATTTTTATGAGACTAAACAAAATGTAGTGGGAGTTCTTGATCCTGATGTATTTCATAAATCTGTGTTTCACCTGCTGATTACTAATCAGAGAAAAAAATCGCAAAAAAAAAAAAAAAAAAAAAAAAAAATCCTGATTGAGTTGTGCATCTTTAACTTTAAACAGCTAAAGTCAATGGCTAAAAAGCCAGATGATTATGTAATGTGTGTAATAATGACCCAGTTTCACAATTTGTGGTGAATTTTTACCATTTCCGGAATTTGTTTGGGTTTTCTGACCAACACTGGTTTAGTTAATTTTTTTCTGCTGTCATTTCTGCAGAGAAGCAGTTTGTCATTTTACATGCCTTTCAGCAAAAAGCTGTAAACAAACAAGCAGGTGATGAAAACAATAGAGGATTTTTTTTTTTTTTTTTTTTTTAGCAAAAGACACAAGCGTGTGATTCAGTAAGACACAAATAAAGAGACAAACAAGAAAATATTTGCCTTAAATCAGAAGCAAATGTCCACAAGCAAATCTCCTGCTGAAAGCCAAATGTTGCTCTGTATTTCTCAAACAAATTATTTATGAGAACACGCAAAACAGTGGTACCAGGCTGATGTTGTCTTTTCTATTTTTGCCACACACACTCAGAGCGAGAGAGAGAGACAGAGAGAGAGAGAAACAGGTCAAGTTTTATATTGAGGTAAATGTGATGTTTGTTTGAGGTTTCCCAACATTAAGCGGTCACTGTGAATCAGAGAGAAACTCCAGTCAGACTGCATCCCTGTCCCTGCACAGTGTCAGCACTTTACTGACTGATGGAGCCTCTTCCTGCTGGATTAAAGGAGCTTTGTTAGGGAAATCCCCTGCCTGCACCCCTGGACACTAACTCAGACACTCCCTGCCTCAGATCAGATCTTTTTTTGGCTCGGCAGTCACAGGTGCACTGGACCGGACTAAATCTTGTTTTCGTTCTAATGATTTATTATTTTTAAATATCCACTGACCACACATTGACGGAGCATGTTTGTACAAGCCTGAGGTTTTTTTTTTTTTTTTTTTTTTTTTTTTTTTGCCCCCTTTTTCTGTTTTTTTTTTAGGTTGCGC
>NW_015112884.1:229473-301990 GCF_001443285.1 Poecilia latipinna
TAAATTCTCCAATCCCCCAATTAGAGGGGAAATTTTTTAAAAACTTTTGATTTTTTTTTTTTTTTTTTTTTTTTTTGCTCATGCCTCCTCTTGCTGATCTGTTTTCAGATGCAGCCTGGCGTCCTTGCTCACCATCGCCCTCCATGGGAAACTTGAATATTACACCAGCATCATGAAAGACCTGCTGGTTGATCTCATCGACGCTTCGGCTTCCAAGAACCCCAAACTGATGCTGCGCCGCACCGAGTCCGTCGTGGAGAAGATGCTGACCAACTGGATGTCCATCTGCATGTACAGCTACCTGAAGGTGAGGACGGAGAGAGGAGCCCTGGGAGACAATTCGATTTTAAAAGAAGCGCATTGACTCGGTTCTTCTTCCACAGGAAACAGTGGGCGAGCCCTTCTTCCTGCTTCTTTGTGCAATCAAGCAGCAGATCAACAAGGGCTCCATAGACGTCCTCACCGGGAAAGCCCGCTACACCCTCAACGAGGAGTGGCTGCTCCGTGAGAACATTGAGGCCAAGCCACAGGTTGAACACTTCACACACTCCGCTGCTCGTTTTTCACCAAGCAAAACACATTCAGTGCAAGTGACACTCTTTTCCTCCTTTTCTCTGTCAGAACATCAATGTGTCCTTCCAGGGGTGTGGCATGGACTCACTGTCAGTCAGGGTCATGAATACTGACACGATCTGCCAAGTTAAAGAAAAAATAATTGAAGCCTTTTATAAAAACCTGCCTTTCTCCCAGTGGCCTCGAGCGGAGGATGTGGACTTGGGTAAGAACACATTTCCTCTGATTATTTCCATCCTTTCCCCTCCTCGAGCCCTCCAAGATATAGTAATCTCCTTTGCAAAAAGGTCAATTCTTCTCATGAAGCCCAACTAACCTGAGGCTGCAATATAATAAATGACAGAATGCATTGAGGAGAGTGTACAGTCATAATCACAAAGAGTTATTGCTTTCAGAGGCCGCCGAGCCTGCAGAGCTGATTTGATTAATGGCCGGAGAATATTTCCACAGGTCATGACATGGAGCCGGAGCATGGCTGCCGATTGTCTCGCCTGCTCTGCTCCAAATTTAACAATGAAATTGTCCCAGTCCTTCACCTTCTTCTTCCTTCTCCTCCTTTCAGAGTGGTTTGACTCTGGCAGCAACAGTAAGCTCCTGCAGGATCTGGACAACTCCTCAGTGATGGAGGATGGTCGAAAGAAACTCAACACAGTCTTCCATTACCAGGTGGGTGTTTGTGTGTGTGTGTTTGTGTGTGTGTGTGTGTGTATGTGTGTGTGTGTGAGCATGCTGCTGAGGTGGGTGATGTCATACGAGTGGGCAATGAAAGGCGAGAACTCGATGTAAATTGTATTGAAGGACTCCTTTTGGTGGGCTTGTGCCTTTAAAGATGCATGTGAACCGAATTCAGAAGAGAATGGTTCAAATGCATCACTAAAAGAAAAAAATAATATGACAATCATGGCTGTGATGACTGTACATAAACTTCTAATTGGAAACATAGCTGCCTGTTTCTGTGTAATTCTCTGTATTATTTTTACAATAGGAACTTATTAATTACCTCCACCTCAACCCAAAACACGACAAGGTCGAGGTTAAACATTACATAGTTTATGCTATGTATACAAGTCACAGCAGGGGGGAAAGTGGTTATAGATCTTGTGAAAGTTCATGCGTAAAGGTCAGTAAAATAAGCAAATTGACGTAATCATTGTGAGGCATTTCCCACTTCCAAGCACATACCTGTCTGTGTGCCGTGGGAAATTCAGCCTTACTCTGATGTTGTTGTTGAGCTTCTGACTTTACTGTAATTGGCTTTAAGAGAGCGGAAAATGTTGGGACTTGTTAGATCTGGAAGTCCTGAGGGATAATGTCCCTGTTCAGCAGAAGAAAAAAAAAAGGTGAAAACACACTCAGCACATACTGTATGTAAATCTTGCCTCATAGTGAAGGTCAACCATTGAACTAAAATAACTACAAGCGCACACTTTCCTGAGTTAATGAATTCAGTTCTGAACTTTAGTAATGCAAAGGTTTTATAATTGCTGATCACTTTTGATCAGTATGACTTTTATGTCGTTGAAAATATTCTCTCTTGTATTGAACTATTAAAGATCAATAAAATTAGAAATATAAGTTTGCATTATTTAAGATTTAATGAGGCTTTCTTTTATCTTCAAAGTTGTGACCCAGATATAAAAAATATCAGATCAAGAATTTCAGATTTTGAATGATTGGAAATATGCCTTAACTATGAGATTTCCAAAGGGTTGCCAACATTTCCAAATCCATCCTGTTTCCTGACAGAGAAAGCTTGAAAGCTGAAAGGGTGGAAACAGAGTAACGTCGCTGTAATACACCCAGTCTTCCTGTTATCTGCTAAAACTCTTGTTCTCTCTCATTTTCCAGTAGCCGGTATAACCAATAGACAAAAATGTCCTGACATCTTTGTGGTTCCTCTGACCTCATTTTTATACGCCTGAAGTGACCAAGTCCACAACAATGAGAGTTTCCAGTGCAAACTTATAGTAGGGTAAATTCACCTACAGGGAAATGAATATTTTTACATTTCCAGTGAGCACCTGGCTGAAAACCTATGCAGCTCTGGTCATCTGAAAGATGAATTTAATTTCCCTCCCACCAAAGCGTACTCCTGTTAAATCAGGCTAATTTTGCAAAACGAAGGTGATGTGACGACAGGAAGCCTTTATTAAATCCACTCCTCCAGCTACCTACATGTTTTTGTATGTCTGTTTATGTCTGCGATGATTTGTGCGTGATGAAACAAACACGCCGTGCCTCTCGACCTTTGAACTGTTACCTGTGCGTTGGTAAGTGTTGTTGAGTTTCGCTGGGCGGTTGGGACGGAGCTGTGAGAGCAACAAGCCAGAGCTTGTACTAACGGTTTGGGTTCACTGGCGATTCTGTTCAATCCATTTCACTGCAGGTTGACTTTAATGAGCTGCACTAGGCCCCTGCAAAACCAGCCACCGCTCCAGACCAACACACATACACAAACACTTGCACCTCTGAGCGAGACACTGCCCCCCAGGGCATGCTTAATGACACTGTTTTGGTGCACCCGAGCTCACCCCTGACCTCCGCCCTCTGGCCTCTCTCGCCTCTCTTCGCCCCCTCATCCTTCTTCTCCTCCTTATTCCCTGCTTTTCTAGATCCCAGAGGGCGCGTCGCTGGCCATGAGCATGAAAGACAAGAAAGAAAACACCCTGGAGAGAGGTAGGTAACCTTCAAACTCGCCCACTCTCTGTCACTTTGTCATGCACGCTCGCCCGGACGTGGAGAGGTACGCTCACCCACTCAATCACTTGGAAACGGCACATGCTTAGGCGATCACGAGAACATGATCCACTCATGTAAACATATGTGAAACCAAGCAGCCGCCCCTTCCCCTCATCCATGAAAAGACTGATATCTAAATACTTTCCAGTCTAATAAATCACGACAGAAACTCTAACAACAGTGGCTCATTGAAAGCATTTTTTTTTTCCCCCTCCATGTTGTGGATGTAATCCATTAGCAGCTGTCAGCTTGTCGGGAAAAATGTGACACAATTTGGCCCATTGTCCAGCATCCACCGAGCTTCGCCTGTTGACAGATGAGTTTACATTCAGCCGTTAATGGGCTCCTGCGCTTGTTGTCCAGTTGTCCACCTTACATAATCAGCTCCAGACCAGAGCCTGGTTCTCTTCGGGTTCTGTCCATCAAAGGTGCTTCTCTCCATTCACGTGGTGCCAAAAATAGGCTCAAGAGCACCAAACCTGGCGCCTGCTTCAAAGCGTCAAGGGGGTGCAATGAGCTTGTAGTGCTCCCTGGCTAATCTGCAGCACTGTCCTGGCCGTCTGTGATCAGTGCTGAGGGTCTGGATGGTGGCCTGCTGGATGGGGGCTTCTCTGGCAGAGTGGGCTGTAATGAGAAAACACACACCATGAAGGTGCCTGCTTGCGTGTGTGTGTGTGTGTGTGTGTGTGTGACTTTCAGCTTGTCTTTGTTTTAGCTCTTGTGCCGTGCACAATAAATTTACTATGTTTGTCTTTGAGTCCATGTTTGAACATGAGTCTACGCTCATCCCGGCACTCATATCCGTTCATGCGTGTGTATGAATATGTTTTGTGTTGAGATCTATAAATAAACCGGCTAGATTTAATTCTTTTGTTCCCAGCGTTGGCCGAGCATTACCATCTCATTACAGCAGCTCCACAACCAGTCTCAGACTCCGTGCGTCCGTCTCTCATAATCTCTCTCTTTTCTCTCCCCTTTTGCTCGTAATCTTTCTCTTTCATTCTCTCAGACAGCTGCCCTCCCCTTCAGGCGCACAGTCCACCCTAATCACTTTCTGCTTTTGCACTCCATCTCCTTTACTCTCCTGTCGGTCTTTTTTTTTTTTTTTGTCTTGCTTGTATCTCTCACTCGTCTTCATGCCTCGATCTTCTCTCGTTTGCTCACGCCTGCACCACACTAGTTGTGTAATTGTTTAATACCATATGTTTTCTTGTCTTTCTCTAGTCAAAGATCTGGACACAGAGAAATATGTGCACTTGGTGAGTATCTTCATGCAAGTAATTTGGCTAAATCTGAGGAGCTTTTCCTGTGGGCAGCCCAGCGGCAAGCCTGATGATGGAGAGAATATGGGGGGGGGGGAGGAATGGAGGTGAGAGGGAAAGCTGCTGAGAGGACATGACAGCGCTAATGCTGCTTAAGCTCTTTCATAAACGTCAGCTAAGATATGGGCCCTTTGACTCTAATATAATGAGTTTCTTGGAATACAATTTGCCGGGTGAACGGTTGGTTTTAACGGAAAGTTCTAGCGTAGTTAGAACCTAAAGGAATAGTTTAGGATTGTTTAAGTGACGTTCTGTTAAAAGGTTATAAGCGGTTTCTATCCATATAAAACTCTTTTGGAATTGTCATTTGGTATAAATCCAGATTAGCTGGTCCAAGGAGGCTGCCGCTAACAGCTAGTTAGAGAAGCACTAAGACCAAGGTGGACGTCTTCCCTCTTAAAAACATCTTAGTGGTTTATGATGAGGATATTTTATTTAAACCCTGGGTCTGCAACTCCTGTCCTTGAATGTCAATGTCATGCAACGTTTGAGTAAAATAATGAATTACCTCCTTGGCATGTCAGCAAGATTTGCAAAGGCTTTTTCTTCAAGCGTGATGCTTCCAAACGTCGCAGGGCAGCAGCACTAAGGGACCAGAGTTGCTGACCCCTGCCTTAAACCATCATGTTTGTGTGTTATTTCGAACAGGGTGTCCAAACTTTGTGTCACATAGGACAAAATTGTCAAGTCAAAAGGATTTGCAAATTAAGTAAAGATAGTCTCCTCCTCCCCCATCTCAATAAATGAAGCTGCAATACATCAAATAAACAAATAAATTGGTCAGATTTTTTAGTTGGAAAGTGATGTTCAGATTATTGTAGATTCAAAACTTATTAAAGGTTTTGCAGGTTTGCCTCATTTAAAAAAGCCATCTAGTTTCTAATTTCTTTAGGTCTTCATTGGGGGAAAAAATAGGTCAGTTCTGAGGAATAGAAACAGCATTTTGGTCACTCTTCCTTTGAAAACTCTTCCTGTTTCAGCCAAGTTTAATAAATTAATGTTTTTTTGTTTTTTATAGTTAAAAATTAAACTATTTTCTAATCTGGGAATCTTAGTTTCTCTATTCACCATTACAATGTAAACGTGCTTACTCACCTCAATATTGTAGCCACAAAATTAACCAAAATGTACGGTAAATATTTAATAAATTCATTCATACCAAATTATCTTGCATTCTCTTTGAGTTTATAGCTTCTGGGACTTTTAAGAGATTTTCAGTCTGTTTTGTGGACCTTATGGATTTTAAGTTCTCAGTTTAAGCTTAAACAACTTTGAAGAGTCAACTTTTGCTTAGTCTACAGACATAGGTTAAGAAGGCAGGAGACCAATTTGGTCTCTGTCTGACTAGATACCAGCTTCTAGCTAATCTGGATTTATGCTAAATTAATTCAACAAGACTGTTATCAACTAAAATATTAACTCCGTGTAACTTTTTAACAGAAACATATTTCATGAATCCTCAACCGTAAGTGAGTCACAGACATGACGCAGTCCCCCCCCCCCCCAAAAAACAAAAAAAAAAAAAAAACATATAGCCAAAAAACTAAAAAAAAATTCCTGAGAATTTCCCAGCCTCCTTGAACTTCCCTAATTCTGTTTATCCTTCAGTGCTCCAAAAATACCCTGAGTGAGTATCTGGATCATGTGTCTAATGCAAGAACCAGAAAAAAATCCCCCTTTGACAGCTCACACAGACAAAACACAGCAGTGTATTCACTTAGCTACTCCTCGCAGTAACGTTTGACCTCTGGTTTTTCAGGTTCTACCTCATGATGAGCTTATAGAGACCAAGAAGTCGCACAGGCACAGCCATCGCAAGAAAGTGCTGCCGGAAATCTACCTGACACGCCTTCTGTCTACGAAGGTAAACCAGGAACAACACGTTGTCAACTCTGCAACATGAAGTCAGAACAAAATCCCTCTCTTCAGGCTATATAGAAGTATCCATGTCCCCTAAACGTTTTCACATTTTGACAGCTGCAAAACTTCAAAGGACTAAATGGGATTCAATTATTGTTCGTCAAAAGGATGACGTGCATTTGTATTCACACCAACCTATGTCTCTGCTCCATAGAATAACCTTTTGCTGTAGCTACAGCTGCTCGTACATATGCCTTTATCAGCTATGCACACCTAAAGACAGACATTTTTCCTAATGCTGCTCTATTTGGAGTGTGCATAAACATTGACTTTCATGCTGTCCTAAGGCTGAAATGAGTGGGTCATTTTATGGCAGAAATATTCTTTGATCTGTATCATAAGCTTTAACTCAGGCTTTATGCGTGGTGTTGTTGTTCTAACATTTGCAGCCTCTAGCAGGTGTTAGCCCAATTTGCATGTGGCCCAAAATGATGTGCAAATTTGGTCTCATCTGATTCTCTCGTTTATGGGCCTCCGAGTTAAGGTGGACCGCCATGTTTTGTGATTTCTCAAGTGGTTGATTTTGTTTAATCATTCGCTGTGCTCATGAAAGAACCGGACGTCTTCTATTTGGCAGCGTTATTTGGCTTAGTTTATTACATTAACTACATTAAATAAATGTCAGGGAGTTTTTATCCATCGCTTAAAAAATTTTAATAATAGTAATGTTCTAAATAAAATATTTCCTGGTTCCACACATATTAGACTGAAAGTAATTGGATACAAATGCACACCACATTTTTCAGGTTTTATATTGTAAAAAAATGTTTTCTCTGCTGCATGGTTGTGAGCTAAGTCGTAAATTAAAAAAATAAAAGTGCACCAAGATTTATGCTTCACAGTATGTCAAAAGGTTCAAGGGGTATGAATACTTCACGTTTGTGTCGCTGACGTTTCCTACATCACGTGAAATTATGCGAATGCCCTTTTCCTCCACAGGGAACTCTTCAGAAGTTCTTGGATGACCTCTTCCAGGCCATCCTCAGCATCCCTCCTGACCGCCCGCCTCTGGCCGTCAAATACTTTTTCGACTTCCTCGAGGAGCAGGCTGACAAGCGGGGCATCACGGACCCAGACACCCTGCACATCTGGAAAACGAATAGGTATTCTACTAAACACCATGATTTAAGAGTCCTTTGTGTGTGGGTGGAAGTCTTTTAAAAAACCGACTCCCCCCACCCCCTCTGTCTGGGCAGCTTACCTCTGCGTTTCTGGGTGAACATCCTGAAGAACCCCCAGTTTGTGTTCGACATCGATAAGACGGATCACATGGACGCCTGTCTGTCCGTCATCGCCCAGGCTTTCATTGATGCCTGCTCCATTTCTGATCTGCAGCTGGGAAAGGTGAGTCTCTCGTTTATAGTTGTTACGGCTTCAGTGGGTCTCTGCCCTTGTTTCCTTTCAGGGTTCTGCAGACAGGTCTCTGCAGGTGATGTGTGTTGCCCTGATTGGTGTTCTGCAGCTTTAAAACTGCCAGGCAGGCAGCAGTCAGGAGGCTTTTCCCTCCTCTCTCCTCAGAACCCCATTTGGTTTGGTTTGTATCTTTTGGTTGAAATTTGTTAGGTTTGTTTAAGCATTTGGTTATTTCTGGTCACTTATAGGTTCTGCTTTAATCTATTTTGGTTTCTCATTTCAGGTATTCTTTTTTTTCAGGGTTATTTCTTTAATATAATTTAATAAATTCTACTTTCATTCAGTTTCTAAATCCTTGTGTGGTCTCCTTTTAATGTTACCCCATCAAACGAGCCTGGTGGACGTAACACAGTGTTTATATTAGAAGCAGCTGTGGAAAAAGCAGCATGCACAGACATGTGTCTTCTCAGCAAACAAATTAGGAGCTGCCTGCATGTTGGAAAATTAAATTATTTCCTCTTTGTTTAACCTTAAACACCACAGTCTTAAGTATTTTTTTTCCTCAATCCTTGTTCGGTGATTAACTTTGGACCTTCATATATTTTCTGTAAATCACTGATCCAGACCAAAGTATTGACAATATTTGTAACGACTTGAGATTCTCTTTCCTTTGAAGAAGCTTCTCACAGGATTTGGCAGCAGCAGAAGGTCAAACCCATTCAGGAGCAAATCCACAGAATGTAAACAAGATTAGATAGCAGGCCTTAACGGCACCGCCCGACAACGGCTGTGCCACATGTTGCAATCAGAGCATCGGTGATAAGGATGTAATTTCAGCCAATGGCTCAGAAGGAGCCGTTTTCACTCTTATTACCTCTAAAATGAGGTGAAAATTGCTGACGCACCGTTCACTGTCACCTTACGAGGAACTGGGTCATTTCTCCTTCTCCACATTTAAAACCTCAAATTATTTGTTCTCCACCTATCAATCTTTGCATCTACTGGAGCAAATTATCTTTCCAACAGCCACTGCCACACACACACACACTCGCACTTCTTCAGCCCCCCCTGTGAGCCCTCCTCCTAAGCCTTCACACTGTCAGCTCCATCTACCTCCCCTCCTGTTATTCCAGCCCACTCGGTTTATCCAAGGTCATAAGCACCAGGGATCTCTTTAGGTGCTGCGCGCGAGTTTGTGTGTGAGTGCGTGAACATTCATTCATCTATCTATCTTCCTATCCGCCTGTCTGCATGTGCACGTACGCATGTCAATGTCCTCACTGCTCACAAATCTGTCTCATCCTTCAGACACCATGACCCTCAGCACGCTCTGCTTCCTGTCTCCTTCTGACTGGCTTCCTCCCTGGAGGGAGCTGAGGACTCCTCATATAATGCTCTTTTCTCTGAGAAACAGGCTGATTTATGTGCCTTATCTCAGCGCCAAAAAGCCAGCGTGCCTACAGCCGCTATGCTCAAGCGTACAAACGGGATAATGCATGTGCATGGGTGCAGAGACAAACATAAAACCTTCAGCGATGAGATAGAGTGCGTCTACAGCTCCCTGATTATCTGGCCACATCTGGCTGGCTGTGTGTGTGTGTGTGGCAAAGCCAAGTTCAAGGATGTGGTCACATCTTGTCCCGCAGGTGAAGGAGAAAAGTGATGAAATGTTACTACGCTTTGAGAGATTCTGCACAGACGATGACTACAAGACGAGACAGTAAAGGGATCCGGATTAGCTGGGAGCCCAGCAGCGGTGAACTCAGAGTAGGAAGCTGTGTGTTGCTTTTGGTTTCCAAAGAAACCGTCTTATCTGGCGAGATGCAGAGCGTAGAGGGCCACACGGTCACAGGAGGCTTGGTGGACAGATGGATGAGCAGCAGGAAGTGACCTTGTGGACAGGAAGAAAGAGGGTTCCTATCAGAAGGAGCAAATTTGGCTGCAGCAGCTCAGCTGCTTGGCACGTTTAACTCACACAATAAGTGACACAAATAACTCATGACATGTGGAAATGTTAAGGTGCGCTGTAAGCACCTTCAGCCCTGCTGAAAGCAGTAGCTGCCAGTCTGTCTGCTTCCCTGTCCTACTTTCTCCGTCCCTTTCTCTCCCCCACAGTGCACCACGCTCACAGCAGTAGTCGCCACTAAAACCCGAATATGCCCACAGCCTTTTAGGGCTGCTACTTCTCCTGCTTGAATGAGCACCAGTGTGGGGAGATTTGTTTAGACTGGAATGTTCTCTGGCTCTGAATATGATTCCTGTTGTTGTGAGCAAAGAAAAATGTTTCCTGCCTCCATTGTCTTGATTTTTTATTTTTTATTTTTTTGGTTTAGATTGGGTCATCAAGAATAACACACAGTTTAGATGTACAGTTACTTTTGAAGGCACAGACATAAGTAACTGTAGCTAGAAGAAAACAGAAAATGAGAGCTCAGAGTTTGAGATGTAACAAAATGGAGTCAACATATTACTTTAAATAAAAACAAAAAGGATTAAAAAAGAACACACGTAGACAATCTAAAATAATATATAGATTATAAAAAATGAGAATAAAAGAAACATTTAGGAAAATATGTACATACTGATTCAGATCTAATTAAACTATTTTCATTAAATGCACATTTAGCTGATAACATATAAACATGTCAGCCAGCATCTGTTAAATGTGCCAAGATCAGCAGCGTTCTTCTTCGGTGGTAAGGCGGTATATCCAAGTAAGAGAAATAGGCAATTTATAGTATCCAGCTGTGTAAGCCACTGAGAACATTTTGTAGTGATTAGACTCATCAATGTGAAGTATTGTTTCAAGTATGAAGATATGATAACCTCCAGTGTTGAAATAAGGATAATGGTCAAAGAGCCAACTGCATATTTCTGTTCAACTAGGGCTTGATTGCACGGAGGTGGGTTGTAACAGTTTGAAAGATTGGCTGGATTTTAGAGATATTTAAAGCACAGCAAGCAGAAATTGTCGTCTGGAGGAGGCAAAAAAAAAAAAAAAAAAAAAGCATGAATTCAGCCCGTAAATGTAGAAATGGCTGGCAGAAAAGATGGAACAGCTGGAAATAAAAGACTTCAGCTGGGATAAAGATATAATGTAATAAGAAAACGATCATCCTGTTAGAAATTATGTCAGTTTTAGTAAAACTGAATGAAAACATAAGCAGCATTTTAATAATTTAGTGAGTCAAATTATTTCTCAGTTTGATGTTTTTTAATGTGAGTGGCTATCTAATCTTAAAAGAGCATCAGGTTTCTGAAGCTGATTAGAGTTTTGTAGATAAAACCCTCTAATTAGAGGGAAAACTCATGACCTCAACAGTAATCTGATTACTTTTTCATAGATGTCTGGGGTGATGTCCAACTATGACAGGATATGGAGAAGTCACTAAATAGGCTATTTAGTATAAAGTGGTTTGAAAAATGGAGGATTCATTTAATATACAGGCATGTTGAAAAGAAAATACTTGTAGGTATTTGTGTATTAGGTTATAATTTATAGGTCTGGTAGATGCCAGAATCAGGTGCTATTTACCTTGTAGAACCAGTTTTAGCACCAATAATTTGAAGTAATTGTGTCCTGTAAGACTTTATCAAGTCTCTCACTTCATTGGTGAGAAATTTCGTCTCCTTTTTCTCTACACACAATCAGGATTCCGTGTTTTAATGACCCGATTTTTCCCAAACTTCAATCTAACAGATGGCACCCCATTTAACTTCAGAACATTTTTGCATATAAAGGAGTTATAGTTAACACAGTGACTTCAAGGATCTTGTGACTGCAAAATCAGCTCAAATGATCATCCCTCCGACGCTGCGTCAGAAAGTTTGGTTGAGACATTCCAGATATCTTTTAAATACAGCCTTGCAAAATGAATTTGTTCTTCCATTTCCTTGTTTTTTTGTCAGTAAGAAAACTCTTTGGCTTTTCACAATTTATTTTTTCATTACACAAACCAACCTTTGAGTGGTTCACATTGGCATAATCTCTCTCCCTCTAAAATGATGGAGTTGAATTATACAGTAAATTACTTTATGACCTTTAAACAGTTTGATGGATTTCACAAAGGTCACTGCTGATGTTTTTTCCTTCTTGTCATTGTGTCAACACACTGTTGTATGCTCCACAGCACCAAGCTGACCTAACTCTTGCTTCTATAGAAGTGGTACAATTTACAGACCATTAATTGAATTAGCCTGATAAGCAACATTTAGCTGCTTTTTTATAAATCCTTTGTCTAATAAATATTGTTGAATCTTTTGCATGTTTTCTACACAGCAAGTCAGATGTGTAACAATCAGATAGATTTTTATCATCTCCATACATTGTTTTGCTAGGCCTGTATGTGTCATGCATTTTAACAATTCCCTACATTCTATTCCTCTTTTTTTTCCCCATTTAAGTTTTAAGTTTGAACTTTATAGCTTAATTAAAAGTGCTATATTTGTTCTGAGGATGAAATTAAAGCAGCATAAATCTTCAGTACAAGTAGGTCAAAGCACTGCAGGTGCAAGGGGACCCTTTCTTTAGCTCTGGCACGCACAGTCACCATGAATACAAAACTAAACTTTTACATGAGTTTCCTGAATGAAATACCAGGGATTTTTTTTTTGTTTTTTTCTTCCAGGACTCACCGACTAACAAGCTGCTGTATGCCAAGGAAATCCCAGAGTACAAGAAAAAAGTGCAGTGTTACTACAAGCAGATACAAGAAATGTCCCCTCTCAGTGAGCAGGAGATGAACGCTCACCTCGCCGAGGAGTCGAGAGTAAGTCAAACATTCAAAGAGCTCCTGTTTGTCTGGTTCCTCAAAAGCATGTTATGACACACAAGTCTCATTTTGGAATTTGATCTAATCTGCTGCTTTGATGTCTGTCTTGCAGAAGTACAGAAATGAGTTTAACACCAACCTGGCCTTGACAGAAATCTACAAATACGCCAAGAGATACAGAAACCAGGTGAGTGATTTGTGCATTTCTTCTCCGTTTTTGTGATCAGAAACATGGATAAGATATGTTTGGATGTTCAGACTTTTTTTTTTTTTTGTTTTTTTTTTTTTTTTTGAAAGCCACATTGCCTCAACAGAGCTCACTTGTTGTATTAAGTTTCACCGATAGCTATCAGAGCGTGATGCATCAGCGCTGCAGATCTCAGCTGCCATGAGAGATGTAACGGACTGTGGATGGCGTTGCAACATGTCACTAAATAAAAGCACGTAAAAGCTTTTTTTTTTCTTCTTTTGTTAAAAGGGAGAAACAATCAGATTTGGGCTCTCGTCCAAGCAGCAGCAGCAGCAGGAATTATTCAGTGTGTTCACTCATCTCTTCCCGGCCCACAGATACCTTTCACTTTAAGCAAACAGCGTGTTGTTTACCTTCTCGCGAGCCAACACCCCCATCTGTTTAATGGCGCTGTTAAGTTGCCGCTTCATATCTCTTGTTCTGCTTTGAACTAGCCCTTTTCAGGCTCCTGCTGTCCTCCCCCATGCTTCCACGCTGCTACGCCTTATTCTGCAGAGAGAGGCTTAGTCAGTGGTGACTGTGCCTTAATGGAGCGCCCTCACAATAATGCTGCTTAGCTGCTTCCCTCTGTCATGCTACTGTACTGACGCGGGCCAGGGGCTTAGACTCTGATTCACAGAGCTCTGTGAATGGCCCCTGATTGCCTATTCTCTCGCCCCGGCTCAGTTCGCTCTGCCTGGTAGCACACTGCTGCTAAGAGCCCATAAATCCCACTGACACGGTGACAACTGTTGGGCATGAAAACCAGAGCAGATGTGGGTTTTATAAATATGTGAAGAGCAAGAGCTTTTGTGGTTATAAGGCGTGCATGAAGGCAGGGAGAGGAGGCTGAAGCACTTCACTCGAAAGTATTCATACCCCTTCAACTTGGAGCTGATGGGAAGAGGGATGGAGCCGAATACAACTCTGGAAGGAAATCTTTTACAGACGACAAAAGACTCTTTTGGACGATCAGAGCTACCATAGAGAGGTTAAGATCAAAGAATGTGTTCGACTTGCCCAGACAAAGTCCAGACTAGAACCTTAGTGAGACTTTAAAGATATTGCACAAAAATGTTTTCCATCCAATCGGATTGATCTTGGGCAAAGAAAGAAGAAATCAGTCGTTAGATGTACAAAGCTAGTAACACATTTTGAAAGCCATGTTTGCTTTTTTTTGTGCTACATACTAGTTTTGTTGGTCTATTACACAAAATTCAAATAAGAGTCATTTGACTTTTTAGCTGTAATGTGAAAAGGATCCAGAACACGTTTTTAGGAGTTACTGTCTGTGACGGCAGGTGGCGGGTTTATTCCCTCGTTTTGCTTCTGTGTAGACAGAATAATGAATGAATCCTTGACAGCTTCTGAAAGTCATCTTTGTTTTTGTTTTTTTGTTCTTGTTTTCTTCCCTCTCTCCCATCTTCGCCGGTCAGGTGGTGAACGCTCTGGAGGCCAACCCCACGGCACGTCGCACTCAGCTGCACCACAAGTTCGAGCAGGTCATCGCTCTGGTGGAGGACAACATCTACGAGTGCTGCAGCGAAGCTTGAAGCCGCCGGTCTCCTCTGCTCCCCACCTCTTTTCTGCTGCCAGCTGCCTTCCTCCCCAACCTACACGGTTCCCTGGGACCGCTGCTCAGGAGGAACTGTTCACGTGTGCGTCTTGACTGTCGCGAGAAAACGGATTTTGATGCCGCCTCTGGAGCGTCACACGCTCGCGACGTGTTTTCCCCCAAAACTTCCCCTACGACACAAGACAGAATTCCAGCCGAACTCTGATTAACATTAGAAGGAAATTGCAGGAATTCACAGCGTTTCCCTGGATTTCTGCACAATTAGCCCTGGTGGCCACCTTTAACGCACTGAGCCCTTTTATGTTTTTTTAAAAGGGAACGAGCCAATGATGCACTGTACTGTAATATAATGTCTATAGCAATATTTATAGATGTGTTATAATGCTTTCAAGTGGCCTGTCCATCAGGATTAGTAGGGCCATGATGGACTCCTCCCATTTCCTAAAGCCTGCAACAATCTCAGGTCTGGCCGAAGAGGGGCGACAGGCTCCCAGCGGAGCTCTGAGCGTTACGCCCCAATGTGCTCTGCAGGCTGATGACGGGTTGATGAGGAGCAGAGGGAAGGCCATAAAAGACTGCAAACAATTAAATCAAATGTTTTAAATGTAGTTCACTGGGAAGAGCTGCATCAGTATAATCAGTGTGCTTGTGAATGGATGTTGGATTCTGATCAATTAAAAAAAAAAAAGAGGGAAATTTACATTTAAAAGAGGAAAAAATGTGTGAGCTCAATATAATCTGAAGAGAGACTGTAATCGTGATGCCAAATGATTTGTTTGTGAAATAAATTACAGGAAAGTAAGTATTTTAAAGTGTCTAATAATACTATTTATTATAGCAGCAGCTGAAGCGCTGTGCTCTTGAATGCATTACAGGATTTTAACGACATTTGACAGCCATTACAATCTGGCCCTCTACTCAGCCGCCCACAAAAAAAAAGCATCTGGAAGTTCTCAGGAAACATTGTAAACGTTGTCATGATTGAAAAAAAAAAAAAAAGTGCAGGATAAGGTTGTGCAGACATTCAGCTTTGTTTTTATTGCAACACACAAATCCTAGCCTCTACACAACAAACGGTACGTCTCTTCATTACACATTCTGGCATCCATTCAGATACAACAAACATCTGCCAAACACACACACACACACACACACACACACACACACTATGTCATGCAGTTTCGCTCCACACCCATGGCTGAGACAAAGTACAAGCTAACCCTCCCAGGTTTATCATCATAAAGACCAGAGGAGAGAACAATCTGATACTCTAATAACATTAAACACATTAATACTTAAATAAATCTAAGGATTTCATAACTGGTTAGTCAGAGTGTCTGATTTGGGGACATAAAGTGTCAGAAGTTTACACATGCATATCATGGACATAAATGCAACGTTCATATGGGGCTTTTCATTATGCATTACATCTAGTGTTTTCGGGGGGGTTTTCAGGTTGACGAAGATACAGTGATTTCTAAAAATAACAGTTGGGTGGATAGGTTTATTATTGACCTATATCTAATCCAAACAGGGGCAAGTAAATGCAGAAATGTTCAGATATTTACACACATCCCATTAATATTTCAAGAAATGTCCTGTAGTAAGTTGCAGAGAAACTATGTTTTTTGTGACCATTACTAAAGTTCTGGCATCATTACGGTTGGGTATGAGACCACGCTTCTAGGTAGAATTGATACCTAGAAACAGTAAATAAATTTATTTTATTATTTTTTATTCCTTTGCACTGATCTGACTTTTTTCCACAGCCTATATATTTTCAACAGATTTAAAATCAGTGACATTGTTACCCAGCAGTAGCCACAATACACAATAGTGTGTTTGGTATCTCTGTCCTCTTTGATCATGAAACTGTGTATAATGTTCACTTTTCTGTCCCAAACGGTCACTTCCAATGAGAGGATTAGGAATGACCCCAGAACTACCAAGGTTTTAAACTGCAGGATCTTAGAAGGTTTTGGAACAACAATATCCATGTCAACTGTCAAGATGCGGACAAAGCAAGAACCTCCTGTTCCAAATATGCCACTTTTGAGGCTGACAGAGATTTGCAGATGTGCGCATGAACGACCCAGTCGTCTTCTGGAGAAATGTTTTCAGGTGGGATAAGACAGACATTCAGCTGTTTGACCTCAGAAATGGGGAAAAATGTTCGGAGGAGAAAAACTGAGGCTTTTCAACTTGAGAGGATCCACCAATTGTCAAGCATGGTGGCGGAAGGATCATGCTGAGGGTTAGTTTCGCAGCCAGTGATGATGAACTGCAGTGACATTCCTTAACCATAGCGTAAATCCGCAGCTGCACGGTTGAAACTTGGAGACACTGGTGTGATCCACCAGGACGATGAACCCAAACACTCATCAAAACTGGATCGGGGATGGACAAAGCAGGCTAGCATTAAGCTGGAACCTCAACACGGTTAAAAAAATGATGGACTATGTTTAAAAAAAAATGTATACAGGAATCCAACCAATTATGTAAGCTTTAAACTTTCTGGTAGGAAAAGTGAAATATCCAGCCAGGATTATGTCAGTAACTTGCTCATGGCTACAAAACGTGTGCATTTTCTCTGCAAAACGCTAAGAAACGTTTATCCAAATATTAGTGGGAGCGTGACTCTGAATCAGACTTTCACCTATAACCTGTTTACTGAAGCAGCGGGGGGAGGCCTGGAAGGGATTCAGTTGGAACCGCATCAAGATGACAACCCTATAACGCCGGGTTAAAAATCTGCAGGAGCAGCTGAACACTTTCCATAATTAAACGGGCTGAAAGTGAACATGCTGGCCTTTGATTGAGTCTATCCGCCTGAAGTTGCGGCACATGCGCCAACTTGCAGCGAGGACAACTGAGGAGGTGAGTCCGGAGGAATCGGCCAATGGAACGTATTGCTGCTCTGCGGTGGTGGGTCCCTTGGTGAGCGGGAACAGATGGAGCAGATAGAAGAGGGAGTGAGGGGTCAAGCGGGGGCCACCTGGCTGGAGGAGACGGATGAAGTCTGGGTTTTGGAGACTGCGGCGGCGGCCTCATCATCTCCGAATGGGTTCTTTCCACAGCACACTGTGGTGATCATGCAGTTTCTGAACTGGAGACCACAGAATCACATTCAGGAAACATTGACTTGGCTCATTAGCGTGGCCAGCTGACATATTAATGCAATAATACACTTTGTCTAAAATGTAACCACAGTAAAAACAGCATGTGCTATTCATTCTCACAAACTAATGTATTAACGTTGGCTAATAATGTGTTCACCTCACCTTGCTGTGTGTAGATAAAATAAGATCCCGGCATACACACATTTTTGCAGACCTTGTTTAAGCCGTTAAAGAGAGCTTTATTTGGATCTTGGAACAGTTTCCAGTTTGAGGTTTAAGTTTTAGATCATTTACAAGATAAATATGACAGATTTATGGTAAGGAAATAAACAGGATTCATTTTTTGCACATGTTTCAAATCCTTTTTAATACTATTTTTTTTCTGATTCTGGTTACACTGTTACTAAGTATAAATATAAATATGCATATAAATCTGCAACTAAAATTTTACTAAAAGGTAAAGTCGTCCTCTATTACAGTATCAGGTTTTTGTTATATAAATAAATGAGACCATGGCAAACCATTAAAAAGAAAACTTTTTCCGGCTTTTATATGGGCTTATAAAGAATAATTCAACCATCAAGCATAAAAAATTTAAAAAAAGGTGCAATAACCTGCCCTGCACACCCATAAACCAAAGCTTTGTTGAAGCACATTTTGTTTCAATTTTTTGCATTTTTTTCTTCTACCTGGTGCTGGTAGCAATCTATCAGCACGCCAAATCTGGACATTTAGTACACATACTGCTTTGATTGAGTCTGTCCCAGAGGAGGTGAGTCCAGAGAACTGCCGACCGCTGTCCAAATGTATCAGGTTGTGAGGACATTTCTGGTCAAGAGCCCTGTTCGGGTGACCCCAAAGACAAACTGTTGAATCTAGTTTTTTACTCCGAAATGCTTAATTTGCTCTCAGAGTCTTACTTGGACTGACTGTGAAAGTGTAAAAGAAAATCCACTAGGGCAAATATCTCTCCTTATGAGAGAGTTTTTAGTGATTTTCGGTGTTGCTTATGTGCCAAACACACTTTTTGGAACTGAGGCCCAAGCTTAACTTTGGTTCCGTTGGCCGAACCAGTCTCTCAAGCAAGGTTTTAACACGGCTCAGGTGCTTTCTTTGGGGGGGGAGATTGTGTCTTGCAATCTTATTTCTTAGTCCAGAAATATGGAAAATACAAGAGACTCTTCTCACATTTAGAAGACAGACAGTACTTGGCAGAAAATCCTGCAGCTCCTTCAGCTTCTTGGCAGTCTCATTGACCAGTTTGTGTCTCATCTTTAGTTTTAGAAAAATGTCCAGTTTCGTAATGTTCCTACATATTTTCTCCAATTAGTAACGGCTGCATTCACTGTGCCATAATGCTGCAGATTGTTAGTGCCCTTGTCCAGATTAATGTCTTTGTAAAAATGACGTCACCTTGAGCCTTTGTGACCTCTCTGCAAGCTCTGGCTTTAGTTAAAGGAAATGTCTGAACTCAAGAAGACAAAATGCTGAAAGTGAATCAAAGGGAGCTTCGGGAAAGTAGTAGTTTCATTGTGTGCACATATATGCTGCAAGATTATTTTAGTTTTTCATTTTTTTATATTTTTTTCTTAGAACATTTTGTTTTTCTTTAACTTTGCAACTAAAGGCTAAATACTTGTGCAAAGTGTTTAATTAAAAATATGAAATCCAACATTCTAGCTATGAAATACTAGATAGGAAAAAAATGAATATTCTGTTTGAAAATACAAATTAGCTACCTTTTTTTTATTAGCTACCTTTTTTTTTAATTAAACTTCTATCCAACCTCATGATCTGTTAAAAAAAAAACAACAATACAGTTATCTTCTTTGCATACCTGTCTGTTCAGCAGAATGTAGATGACTGGGTTGTAGAGAGCAGCGCTCTTGGCAAAGAAGGCCGGCGCCGTCATGAACACTGGTCCGAACTCAACTCCCTGATTGGCAAAGATGTACCAGGCCACGGTGGCGTAGGGCACCCAGCACACCAGGAAGGAGATCACCATCACTATGACCATACGTGTCACTTCCTTCTCTGCTCTTTGGGTGGTTTCAGACTCCTGCTGCTGAGCTGCAGCCTGAACACAAACACACAGAACCTAAACATGAAGCACGACTGGGAGACGAAAAAGGGATCACAAACCCTCAAACCGGTTTTGTAAGGAACTAACATTAACTTTCTGGAGGGGTCAAAACCTTTGTCCTATTAAAATATATGGAGGAAACTTAAAAGTCATCTATATTGCAGGAGACATCAAATTTCAACAAGCTCTACCGTCTCTGGTGAGAAAAGTGAACATATCAACAATATTCCCAGAAGTTTCTCTGCACCTTATAACTCTATGTTTTAAAGTGCTGCTATTTCTTTAGAAATTATAGTATGAAAGCTTTTTTTTTATCATTTGAAAAGTTCTAGAAACTTTTCATATATCTGATGAATTCCTGTCAAGGCAGCCTGTGTTTCTAGGTTTCTAATTATTTTTTTTTAAACCATGAATTAAATGAATTAAAAAACATTTATTAGATTTACTGATCAGTCACATCATTTGTACTTTTTTCTAGAAAAATAGAAGAAATATAAGGATAATTGATACTGGTCAAAAACAATTTTGAAAGAAATACTGAAATAGGAGATGCAACAAACTTTTCTTGCAATAAGCATCTAATTTGAATCTTTTTGTGGCGATTTTTAAATGTAAATACAAAATGTTTTTGTGGGGGAATCAACCATAAATTTGAGAACATTGGAATAAGTAATGATACATTACATTTTCTATAGAAGACTATTCTTGCATCTCAATCGAAATTAACATTTGATCAAAATTGGTTGGAAAATATTGCCCAAACAACATTAACCTCCTCCTAGTTCAGGATGTTAACTGAACAACTACAGAGGGTTCAGCTGTTTTCTGTTTGTGAGAGCTTCAAAAGTGACCGAATGCACTTCTGTGACTGTTCCCTCATCATAATAATAGATGGCAGCGACTAAGTGATGAACTGAAAGTAGGATTTAGTTGTTCAAATGCAAAATTTCTATATTTTTTCATCTTTTCGTTAAACATATTACGAAAAAGAACAACAAAGCAAAACTGGAGCTACAAATGATCTTGTTTTTGGTAGATTATGCACTTTTACCCATACAAATTTGGATGTGGAGATTTATTTATTTATTTATTTTCCATTAATGCCTCCTAATGCATGATAAAAAATTTTAGTATTATCATCAAGGGCATGAGGATGACACAGTGTGGAGGCAGACTGCCCTTTAACTTGAGAACCTCAGTACAAGCTGCCACGTTGGCAATGATCTGCCCTCCTGAAGCGTCCTTGAGCTTCTAAATCCCCTCACATCTCCTGAGACTCCATGATGCTTTGCCCTCCTTCAGATGGAGGGGGGGAAAAAAATCTTTATCCTGATAAACAATCTATCATATCCTTTTTTTTCTCTCTTTCTTTTTCAATCAAAGCATAGATGGTGATATTCTTACCGCCCGCACGGTGCAGAGCAGGCGACTGTAGCAAAAGAAAATGATGAAGAGGGGGATGCTGAAGTGGAGGACGAACATATAGATGACAAATGAGGTGTTGTTGATCTCCGGCTTGGGAGTGTAGTAGTCAATCCCACAGGAACACTGCATGCCCTCTGGGATGTACCTGCATCCAAAAAACAATATCGCAGCATGCCATTATTAGATGCTGCCTGTATGCAGTACCATAACAAACTAAAACAACAAAAACAGGAATATTTCTGCAGTTTCACGGTGGCATGCAGTACCTGGACCATCCGAACAGAGGCGGAGCAGCACAGGTCAGGGCCATGACCCAGGAGAATGCCAAGCCAGTGATGGCGTGTTTTTCCTCGAAGCGGAAGTTGGTCATAGGCTTACAGACCACAACGTAGCGCTCAACGGCCAAAACGACCAGAGACCAGAGGCCGATCTCCCCTGAGACATAAAGCAGGACATTTTACTATAAAAACTGATCTACAGTCTTGTATTGAAGACAACTGGGGCAGCTGAAAAACAAAATTCTCAGAATTTGCAGACAGAATTTCTGAGGGGGAAAAAAAAAAAGTTTTTCATTGGCCCTAATCCTCTTCCATAGTCTTGAACTGTAGTACACAGTGGACGTATTTTGAGCAGAATATACATGAACAGCTTCTCACCTCCTAAAGTGGCAAAGAATCCCTCAACGTTGCAGCCGGTGACGCCCAGGCTGAAGTATCCGTGCAGGGCCGTGTACAGGGTCACCGTGAATCCTCCAACTATCATGAAAAGGTCGGCCACCGCCAGGTTGAGCAGAACATAGTTCAGCGGGGTTCGCAGCTTTTTGTGCTTGACGGTGACGTGAAGGGTGAGGAAGTTAATGGGGAAGGCCGTGATGATGAGGAACAGCATGTATGCGGCCAGAAGAGAGTACTTCCACGGCTCGGCGAGGTAGTACTGAGGGTGCTCAAATGGGCTGCGCACCAATCCCGTCCTATTAGACATGGGGACATAAAAGTTGGGTCCTTCTGTGCCATTCATGGCTGTGGCTGTTGATGATGTCTTTTCTTTTCTCCGAGACCGGGGCGAAAGAGCCTGCACCTCTCAGAGCAAAGTACAGCTGGGATGTCTTGTGGTGCAGCGGAGGTGGAAATTAGGAGAAAAATACGGATGGGCGGCTGGATCCTGAGGAAGTAAGACGTTCTCTGCAGCCCCCTGAGGAGGTGCGCCACCTTTTAATAGTCTGGCCGGATTAGGGACGAGGGATGGAGTGAGGTGTTAGCAGAGATTGAATTAAGACACAGTTTGAGAGTCCTTGCACACATTAACAAAAACACGCACACACTGAGATACACAAGGCATCACGGGAGAAAGCTCTAAAAATACACAGCACATAAAAGATGTGAAGCATTTTCTCAGTGAGAAGTTAGAACCACGGTTAAATAAACCCATTAATTACTGTCATGTGCATCAGAGCTGCATGAGAATTAGCCGAGAGTGGGAGGGGAGGCGGAGGAACGGTTTGGAATTTCAGCCGTTCGGAGTGGACGGACTACAAATGAAATTTCTGCAGCAATCCAACTTATTTGCATCTGTAAAAAGCTTAATCCTCAACCACTGCAAGGCGGAGAGCTCCACTTATAGTGTTGAGTGTAATCAGAATCAGCGGGTTATGCTGCTCATAACAGCTCTTACACAAACACAAAGTTCAAACAAAAAGAGAAAAGGCAGTTGAAATCACTCGTTTTTTCCCTTGTAAAATGGATAATAACAGTCATATGAAAGCCAGCGTATTTTATTATAGTTGATACGATCTGTACACAAGCTCAGAAAGGACACAGATCTTTGTGTAATAACATGCACAAAAACATTAAAATAGTGATGTTTCTCAAAAAGGTTTTATATATTTTACACTGTACACAAAGTACCTTTTACCAAGACACACCACGTATTACCTCTGCTCCTAAAGATTTAGAACAACAAATTTACATTACTCCGCTATGTATTTACAGAAAACTACAAGTTATGCCTCCAAGATGATTATTTTCTAATTTTCCTGAAAATAAAAAGTAAAATAAATGAAAGGTTCTCAAACTGTCTGTGTACTTGAACCTGCCTTTAATGGTCAAAGGAAATGTTGATGTTAAAAATACATATCAATGAACTGTGATGTAGAAAAGGTGAGGTTTTTTAAAACCATTAGTTGTTTCATCAGAGAGATTAACTGAAGACGGTTTTAAGATCTCTATGTGTGAGAGCAGTGAAACAGAACTGGTGATTGTGGGTATTCATGCTGTGCTTCACTGACCTCTAAAGTCTTACCCTGACCTTGATGACCTTGTTCTTGACCAGTGGCACTTACCAATGTGATTAGTCGACAAGTTAGTTACTGCTAGAAATGTCCATTGTGTACCTCCAAACACGGTAGAAACTTCACTAAAAGAAGTATTGAGTGTGATTGTAAGGTTTAACAAAAAAATAAAAGTATTGCGCAACAACAGATTTTGTATAAGGCAGCCATTTTGGATTTTGAGATCAAAGTTGGGAACTTTCCTGTTTTTCCAGTTTCTGCAAGTTCATTAGTTTATCAAAAACACTTAGTAATGACCTTCTGTTTATATTTAGGGTTCAAGTTCAAAATCTGTATTGATTACAAAAATAACTTAACAAGTTTAAGAGACTTAAAAACACAATGCTTGACATTTAAAGTCTCATCTTTACTCCTCCAAACATTTTTCCTGATAATGAGGTCAAACATCTCAATCTGGCGTTTTGGAAGATTTTATGTCCCTGAAATTAAATGTGAATTAAATTTTAAGTGTAACACTTTTAATGACATTTTTAAGTCCCAGCAGAAACCCTTCTACTTCTAAGTAAAAATGGAATGCATTATTAAATTGCATCTTTCAACTAATCATGCAATGCAAATTGAAAGTGCCAGTGGATACATTTTTTTTTTCCCTTTCCTTTTTATATGATTAATCATAACAAGCTGAAAAGTCCAGGTCCTGTTGTATTCCTGTGTTAAAATGCCTGATTGTACTTGGAGGTCTTACTATTTACTGATGAGGTATTTACTTTAGAAAGAATTACTGCAATAAGTGAAATGTTTGATAAATTTAATATAGTGCTGATCAGTTGGGTTCATCAATGGGTCGACGGCAGTAAGGACAGCAGCTGTGCTGCAGCAAAAGGATCTCATAGTCTTCACTGTGAAACATCTGCAAGAAAATACAGTAAGAAAACGTTAGAAAACAAGAAGGAAGCAGCAGCAGATCAACCATCAATCTAGAGATTGAAATCAGAGAATTATGGTGATCCACAAGTCACAGTGTGCTTTTTTCTCTCTCTCTCTGTTTATTATATTGACCAAAATTAAGAAATCACACCATTTTCAGTCCAAATAACCCCCCCAGATCAAACAAGGGTTTTCAATTTCATTAACTTTTTGAGTTAAATAAAACTTTTATTATCGATGGATAAAAATGAAAATCACTCAAATTTCATTTGGATTTAAAACTACCACCTCCTCAAGACACTGCAGCACTGTTTTTTCTCTTGTACATGTTTCAGTCAAAATAATTAAAACAATTGCAATTGGTCAAACTTCCGTTTGAGTCAGATCTCAAACTAAATTGAAAATCCGTTTCAGCCAGTTAAGACCATTTTAGCGAGAGCTGCAGCGCTGGGTATGTAAATTCAGTACCTTGAAGCAGCTGGGGCACATGGTGATGCTCACATCCGGCAGCAGGGAGCGGAAGTATTCCCATTTGAGCGGCTTGGGCCAGCGTTTGATCAGGACGTCCCTTCTGCTCATGGAGCGCAGCACCGAACGACTCACCTTGACGGGGACAAAGGTGGAGCCCCCTTGCTGTTCGGACACACGGATGAACACAAACACATCCTCTTACGGCCTCCGTCTTTTCACTGTCTCCAGCTGGCTCACCCAGCTGGCAGAATATTAATCACCTCATCTATTTTCTCCTCTCCTTTCTTACCTCGAAGCTCATTTTGGCTGAAAACGGATCGTCGTCTGAATTAACCAACCCGTCGTCTATCCTCAGAGTCTCCATGTCCGCTTGGCATCAGTGAAGAGCAAATAACCTTTTTTTTTTTTTTTTTTACGTTTTTTTACAAATGTTTTCCACAATGACAACTGCAAAACAGGATAGCTCCAGATAAACTGGCATCTGAGAGCGAGTTCTGGGAGACAATGTGTTTAAGTTGTGCCTGTCAGTCACTTCACGGCCTTGGAGGAACACAACACACCTCGGTGCCCTTGAGAGTCTGCTGGCTAATGCAGGTTAATCCCCGCAGCAGGGCTGTGGCTATGGCTCTTCGAGAGTTAGTGTCATTAAGATGAGACGGGAGAGCCTCACTAACCCTATTAGCGCGAGGACTAAGATGACTTAGTTCTGACAGCTTACCCACAAGCACGAAATCAAGGCCAGCGCAGACTAAACAGCTTCTAAGGACTGTCACAAGACAGAGGAGAGCCACGTGCTGCAATTAGAGGAGGTGTGCTGTTTGTAAGGGCAGCTGCAGAATGAGCACTTAATAATTCATATGCATCAAGTGAACAATCTGTCACTTTGTGTGCAGATATGATAATAAGCTGAAGATGAAAGGATACCACTGCTGCCCACGTTGGGGCTTTGTGCTTTGCAATCTTCTGTGTGAGGAACCTCCAGGTCGATGAGGGACAGAGCTTCTTCATCACCGATTCCCTCCCCCAGGTAGAACTGCACCAGAGGCAGCACCTCTGTGTCACAAACAACGTGTGCAAAACAATGGAAAAACAACGAAACGATAAGATCTCACGTTAGCGTTAACACACAGCACGTTCGCGTCACTGACCGTACGACGAAGCGGAGTAGATGAAAGGCTGCCGGCAGTTGATGCACACGCTGCCCTGGCTGTTCAGAAGCGGGTTGTTTGTGGAGCAGCGGTAGCACATCATGTCCTCAATAAAGTCCTGCAGGAAACATGAAAACTTTACCCAACAGGTAACAAGACAGGGATTTTAATTGAAGTCTTCAACACACCTCGCTGTCGTGGAAGGGTTTGGAGTGAATCATGAGGCTGCCCAGCTCTATGGACTCCACTAAGTGTGAGGGAATGTGAAGCTCCTGCAGCTTCTCGTAGGAATACCTGGCCAACTTATACGCTCCCAGTTTGCAACTCTCCTTGGCCAGAGCAAACAAGGTGTTGCTAACAGTCAGGTTAAGGCTTTTGTGCCACAACGTGCAGGGATACACTGATCAGAGACATGTCTGGCAACCAGTTATATCAGTCTAACTGACTGGCTGTAAATAGAAACAAATACTTAACATTTTATGCAAAATAAATAAATGAATGATTTCTTAAGAGACGATGAGGTAGCAGAGCCTTCTCTCTGCATCACCAGTAACTCGAAAATGCAGTAAAATATTCACAAGAGGAACTTGTAAAAGAGAAAGACAGCAAATCTCATCTACCCTTTTACAATACCAGCGCATCTTTTTGTTGTGCTTCACTGGCACACTTCACAACGCAGGTCATTAATGTTACTCTAAGGGGGATTTAAGGAGCCTTTCTGTGAACATCATGTGTGAAGGAGAGTTTTCAACAGCTCTGCACTTAAATTTCAATATTTGAACTCATCAGCAACATGATTAAAATCTTTTAAAAACCTTTTATTATATCACTCTGTGTGTAATGAATCTATCTTAGGTTTACTTTTTTGAAATTAAATTATGGCAATAAATAAACTTTTTAATGATCGAGAGGCACCAGATTGGAAAAAAGATCTTTGATCTCCCGATCATTGGTCATGGTCAGTCAAATGTAAAAAAAAAAAATAAAAAAAAATCAGTCAAATCTGGTGACTAGTTCATTTCTTGGTGCATCAGATCCTTAAAGTAGCAGCAACAAATAAATAAATAAATAAATTACATCACCCACATTTGGCAGAGAGTCGGAACAGAACTGCTAACTATTAGTAATTATATAAAAACAGATTGTGGAGAGCAGCTCTGTGAGTGCAAAGCACAGGTCAATCAGCTGCAGAGGCAACAGCTCTATATCGGGACACTATTCCACTCCAGCTCCTCCTACACACCCAGCTCTGCTACTCCTGATAAACACACGTCCTTCTATTGTGTAAAGTGTTTAGTTCGGCGGGCTGGGGAGGGCGTTATTTGCAACACTGTGTCCAACAGCTCACACAACGTCCAACACCTTCCCGCTAAGTTCATAAATCTCACTTCAAAGTTGTCGGAGCAGTTCGGTTCAGCCACAGAGGATCCCAGCTGCTGGGGTGGATTTCCCCTTCCAAGGCCCTGCTTTCCTTCCTCACACAAGCTCCTGGATGGGTTGCGCTGTGCGCTTCTTAGTGGGGTGAAATCTGTTTGTTCAAATTAAAACCAATTGTTCGTTGAGTTCATGAACAGGAAAGTGTGCACAGAGTTCAGTAATCAAACCACTTGTTTAGAAAACCAACTAAGTGCCTCTTGCTGGCATCGCCTCCTCCCCGTCATCACGGCTTTTCTTTCCCCCAGCGGCAGAGTGGTCTCTGCTGTGGCGCCAACACTTCCGTTCTCTCCCAACTTTTATCTCTTTTCCTCTGCTTTGTCATCACTGCTGCTGCTGCTGCTACTGCCAGCCAGTGTTGATTTTGGAGCGATTTGTTGTAGGAAAGAGGTAAAGTCCACCCTACTGCAAACATCTTGGTGTGTTAAATCTACTTTCATTGAGAAAAAGGATACACTTTAGAAATCCCCGGAAGTACATCCTTGGTGAGGTTGTTCAGCAGGAACCTGCAGAGGCTGAAGATTGTCTCTGGCATGTGGGAACTAAAAGGTTCATCCTAAAGATGGAAAAAATTATTTATAACAAGAGACGAGGGTGGTATGGATTAAAAATAACCTAAATATCTGATAACCACTTTAAAAGCTCCATTTCTTTTACTCCCACTCTTATTTCTATAATCTTTCAACCTGTCCTAAAGCAGGCTAACCCGCTGCTGCGTCTTATCCGTCCTCGGAGTGCCCTGGAAGGCAAAGATGAATTTTCTAAAGCCGTCACTAAAAGCATTTCATCCCCAAGAGTTGATAACTTTAAATCTATAGCGCCTGTCTGGGAGAGTTAGCGTGATAAATAGAGGTTTTCCTGCTCTGGTCTGGATCACAGAGATGCCTCTGTTGTTGCGAGGGTGTGACCACGGCGGAGAGACAGAACGAAGGAGCTGAAACAACAAACTGAGCACACTGACACAGGCCAGGTCACACGCGCGCGCACACACGCGAACTCACACAAAACCCTTATAAGCAGGAACTGTGTTGTCTTGAGGCATATGAGGCCTGGGGGGCAGGAGAAGGCCACTCAGGAGGTTGTCATGTTGTTCCATAAAGGAGCTTTTTACCTTAGCGACAGAGGTCAGGGGGGTTTAGAAGTCCAATAATGGGTGGGATATTTCCCTTTAGTGAACTGTAACCTCAACTTAATGCCTTCTATTTTCTCTTTTGTTCGCTTCGCCTGACACTCTCTGTGCTTATCTTAATTTCCATTTAAAACTGAATCATTCTGTGGATTGACATAATCTCGCAAAGCCAGACCTATTCTCTGTGTGCGTGAAATCGTAAGTCACGTATAAGTGAACAAAAATAGGCCTCTAACCACATTGTAGGTACTATTTCTGGTCTAAGCAGTTTAAATTTGACAGCTACTCACTTAGGTCCTGGTCTTTGTGTCTTTGAGTTAAGCGGAATTAAAACTTATAAAGTTCTAGAGTCTCACCGTGTAACGCTGGATGGAGCTGTAGACGTAATAAAGCTCAGCAAGATGCTGAAAGCTCTCAAACTTCTCCAGCATTTCCTTCCTCTGTTCTGTGTTTTCTGGTTCAGATGCACAAAATCGTAATAAGGTGAAACTTCATGGCCAAAAACAAAAAAAAACAAACAAAAAAAAAAAAACTGGGTTTTTAAGACTTCACAGTTGACGTTCCTCACCTCGGGCAATGTCCAAACACTGCATAGACAGCATCCAGTAATAGTAGCCTGCGTCGTTGAACCTGTTCTCCACCACTGCATTGTGGGTAAGCTGCTCCAGGACTTTTACTGCTTCATTCTGACGCCCGGCCTTGTGAAATGCTGACAAGTAGGAAAAGATCAACAGTCAGTTGCTCCTGTGGGTCTTCAAAAGCCAATTTAATGAAGCAACACTTCATACAGTCGAGTTCAAGAGAGACTCCATGTGGTGTTTTTCACTGGTCTTCCAAGGAACCATTTCACACATCAGGAAAGCAATACTGGGAAAGGTTTTATATTCCTCGTCATTAATGCTTGGCACAGTTACATATCACTGTTACTGTTAAGTGACATTACAACCACAAACTTCAATGTTTTCCATTAGGATTTTATGTGATACATTTTTTTTTTTTTTAGTTTTGTTGTGATTTGTTATACACTTTTAAAGTATGGCACCTAATCGTTCATGCATTTGTGCTTGAGATCCACCTTTCACCTCAATCGCCGATCCATTTCTTGTAGCTACACATGTTTTCTGGGTTCTTTACAAAACTAGCTCTGGAAGGACAGCGTCTTATGGTCCCAATGAAATACAGCTAATTCTGTAGTTTTAATGTGACAAATAAATGTTACGATGCGCGAGGCACGGGGAATAAATGTCAAAAGTGATGTATTTACCAGATAACAGGTAAAGTGTTTCTAATGTAAGGACTAGCTGCAGATCAGTCCAGTTATGAAGGCGGTTCTTAAAATATTGCTGAACACCAAAGCACTTCTACTTTTAGGTCCAAATAAACATGAGACTAGTCTCTGTGTTCCTATCACTGGGTAATTAGAAGCAGCTTTTAGGAGTCGACCCCAGCAGTGACCCTGCCCCCACAGAGCTCTGCAAGGGTCAAAATGCATTATTGGCAAACATATATTAGAAGGCCTAACTGGATAGAAATCACATTCAGCTGCTTTTGGTTACTGTTAGCGACAACAAACCCCAAACTCCCAACTAACAGAAACACCAAACACAAACTGACAAATCTGCAGACTGTGCTCCATATTTTCTAATTTGAGCTCGCTTTTAGAGACAAACAGAAATGCATGTTATTTTACATGTTATATTATTATAAAAGCTGGCATATATATAACCATTTATTTGTCCACAAAGATAAATAATATCTTGGCTGTATAATCTGAGGACAAAGGGGTAAAGCATCTAGCTGCAGCAGCATGTAATACAGATAAAATCTACTGTTAAACAAACCTGAACAGAAACTCATAACTACCAGATAATGCGGTTAACTTTCGACTCTCGTTTGCATGCTAATACCGATTCTGGCCAATTCAGAATATGTATTTAAAAACAGAATACAATAAGGTATATGAACAGCTTTCAAAGTATTTTTCCTCCCGCCACCTTAACTCTGAGATTTCCAAAAGGTTGCAAAAAATTTCATCATCCTGCTGGCAGAAAGAGGTTGAAAGCTCAAAAAAGATGAAAACCCATTTTGTTATTTTATTAACTTCTTACATCTCTGAGCTTCCGCTGTCTTGTTTTCAAACACCTTTTTGGCAGAACAAACAGCTAACCTCGAATCTCCTTCTTTCGGTATTGACATCCCCACAGAAAAGTGTTGTTGTCGGTGCAACCTGGTACCCCTTACATTATCTGCAACCATAGATTTCATAAAACTGGATTTTTGTTGGTCAGCAGTCAGAACAAATTTAGGTGACAACTGGGCAATTCCAATCAAAAGCAGGGTAGTGCAAGAAATCACAAATTTAACAAACTACTTGGAGTAGGACAAGTCTTAGTTAAGTATTTGAGGATTATGCATTCAGTATCTCAATGCCAGAAAACATTTGATGATGCTTTTCGTTCATTGCAGGTAAAGATGCTTACAGGAGGGCAATCAAATCATTAAGAAGCTACATCAAGATTGTTTCACTGTCAAAACAGCATAAGTAACCATAAATCATTTCAAAAAAACATAAGATGTTGTTAAGGTGGAAATAATGAGTCCAATTGTTTTTTTTCAGCATCTAGATAGACTAGTTGCTATCTGGGTTCTGCGTTTGCTGCTAAGTGTTAGTTATGTATTTGTATGTATTTAGTTTAAGTACTGTATTTGTTTACTTAAAATAATCCACAGGGTCTTCACAATATTCATTGATACCTTCATTTCATGTGTTTTCCTAACATCCTTCACCCATTTCTTGGTCCATCTCTACAAAATCCTTCAAAGTAAAGTTTTGGGGGAACTGGATATTTTGCGGCACTCAAGTAAATATCCTTTAATATCACCATCTCCTTAGCCTGTTTTGCTTTTGTCCAGCATCCTAAACATCTTGTTTTAAAATTCATTTGGACTGGGGCTCTTATTTGAGGGATTTTTGAGCTTTAGAAATCTCTACTGCTCTAAAATGGTAGCATCGTTTCCCATTCAAAGAATTAGAAATGATGACACTTATTAAGAGCAGCAATTTCTAACAGCATCCAAATAAGAAAAGTCTTTTTCTGCATAGAAAAATAGCTCATTAAATAATTTGTCAGACTCAAGAAAGACATTATGACAAGACCAGACAATCTTGGGCATATTAATTCATTCAACTATTCAAAAATGGAAATGAAAAAAACACACAAAGTTTTATTTTGTGTGCTGTTACTGTGGAGCCAATAACCGCTCATTATTTCATTTTGGAGCTCAATTGTTATCCATAAAAAGCCACAAAAAACAACAACTAAAGCACTTTAGCACTTTAAGCCATGATAACCATTTCTGAGATTGTCACAGAGAAACACCAGTGCACTGAGTATGAGACTAGCCAGAAACTGAGACATCACAATCACTGGTAACACAATACTGCCTCAACAGCTCCCTAAAAAGCACACAATTACCTAAACGCCTGCCTATAAGCAAGCCCAAACACAATCAGTCATAAATCCCACATAGAGACGAGCAGAAGAAGATTATGTAGGAGAGGAAATATGCCTGCTGAGATTATAATTATAAATCTATGAGCTGATTATGACTATGGTTAGAGTTGGTAATCATCATCAGAGCCGCTTGTAGCACTGGTGATTAGAGGCAAGCATGCGTGTCACTCACTGAACAGGCAGCCGAGCCGTGTCCTGCTCTGCTCTGGCAAAGAGGATCATGTTTTACGGGGGATATGGAAAATCTTGAGGAAGTTGTGAAAAAAAAAAAAAGTCTGTGTCCAAACCCAGCAGGTTTTATCACTTCCATATGTAGACCAACTTAAAGTATGCTCTATATATGTTCACAGAAACCTGTTCCTGGAGGCACGGGTTTTTAAAAAGACGATAATACATGCATCGTATTCCAGAAACAAATCGACTGAGTAAAGGTGAGGCTGGAGCTCTGACCTTTCTGCGCCTCCTCGAAGCGATCGTTTTCAGCCAACCACTGGGCGTAAGGCACAAAGACGTCATATTTGAACTGCGGGTGCTTCTCCACCAGCAAGAAGGCCTGGAAGATTAACAGTTGAGAGGACAAAGGAAACATTACACTTAATAGAGCATCGGTGTTCAGTTAGTTGGTACAAGATAGAAAACGTGGTTAAATGGCCCGGGGCTGGTAAAGGCCCAGCTGTAACTCATTAGGGAAAAACAAGTTAACTGTACATTTTTTTTAAGTCACAACATTTCTACAACATTATTAATTAACTGAAGACAAAGAGGAATGTACAAGCGAAGCCGGCTTCACACTCGGCTACAACTACAACCGTATCGCTGTTTGAATGACAGGAAACAAAGAGTTGCTGTGGGGCCCAGTGAGCAGAAATTTGCCTTACAAAGTGACTAATTAACCTCGATGTCCTGTGGCACAACGAGAGCCAAGAAACACACATCGCTCACACTCTTTGGAGTGAGCGAAAAGTTTTGAGTGGGGTCTCAAAGTCATTTAAAAATACTTTGCTTGAGAGAAAAATGGCATCCATATGATGTAGCCAAGTTTGTGTTGGGGTCTGGCTCCCTGGGAGAAGCACATAAAACCAAAGTGTTCCCTAAACCTCTGGCACCCTCCTCATGTTTTCTCCTTTCTCGCTCTCTGAGGATTAAGACATACTCCGAGAACCATGTCTTTGAGATTTGATGTTCTGCTTTTGGCTCTAGCGATTCCAAATGCAAATCATCCATATGCATCTCTGCACTGCCTTTAATTTGATTACAGACTGCAGATGGATTAAAGAAATGCAGTATTTCCTTTTCCTACGAGCGGCATGATCTGCTGCGACGCAGGAGCATGATTGAAAGTTGTGTAAAGTTTCAAGCTGATGCAGCATTTTGTTTTGAACTTCTCACAGGCTCATCACAATGTGGGCACAAATTCAGAGAAATCAGCATCTTGATGATCGGCTCTGGAGGGCCTGTGGTTTCATTTGTCAGTAAATGAGGAGATCAGGCAGACATGTCTTCTTGTTTGCATTCAGCCATGGTTACTCTGTTATTCTGACAAACTATTTGTTGGAGTTCCCTGCCAAACTAAACAAGCCATAAAATACAGTTTACTCTGTGGCTCATGAAGCACTTTATTAACAACGGTTTCATGTTACTGTATTGCGGGGTTGTTCAGAAACATTTTTCCTGCCAAATATGCTATATTTTTCAGACTTGAATGTGTATAGTTCTCAGGTCATTTTCATTTCTATTTTCAAATAATAAGTTCAGTCAAAATTCTCTTAGACGTCATAAAAAAATACAAGTAGAACCTATGAGAAGATGTAGACACAGCATGTATGTATGGACTAGACCAAAAAAAAAAAAAACTGAATGATTATGATGACATATGCATCATACATTCAAATCAATAGTAGCAAAGCACACTTATTTTTTTTTTATTTCTGAGCAACCTATTTTTTTTAATTCACATATTTACTATGTATGTGATGAGAAAGGGAATAAACTTGGGGAAAAAAATCTATTTCTCTATTCTTTCCCCAAGTAAATAATTCAATAAAACTGACAACTCTCTCGAGACTTTTCTGCACACAGCGAGTCATCCTGATGAGCTGAATAAGTGTCTCAGACCTCTTCCCAGTGTCTCGTGTCCACGTGCAGCTGCACCAAAGCCTTCAAGTCCCCCATCTTGGAATAAGTCTCTGAGGCATAGCCATGGTGCCTCAGCTTCTTAAAGTGCATCGCACACTTCGCCAGCGGTTCACGCTCGGCCTTGTCTAGCTTGCGGGCGATGTCGATCAGCCTACACGAGAAGAGGGGAATAGGTACACAGATAGGGTGAGTGAAGGTAAACCATCAGCTTGCCACCTGCTGCATCATGCTCATGACCCAGGAACGAATTTTAATCAGTCAGGGTCCGAACCTGAATCTGATTCAGGTTAAAGAGCTCTGACTGTGCTGAGCCCCTCTGATCCACCTGAAGCACCGTAGGAGGATCGCGACAACACGTGTGCAGCGTGTCAGATGGAGGCAGCAGGACGACTGAAGCAGCCACCGCTTATCTATTTGTCTACACAGAGAAGTGAGTGTAACTCAACAGAGACGTGAATGTCATTTCCTTCCCTCAGGTTGCCGAATACTTGAGACGCTTTGAATTTTGGAAATATGAGCAGGATATTTCTTTTGTAAGTATGAAGTACTAATGTCTAACTCTTAAAAGCTATGATAAAAACAGGTATTTTTTCCTACAAAAAAAATAAACAAACAAATAAATATATGTGTACTAATAACATAAAGATATGTCAGGAGAAAAATATCTCCTAAAGTGAAAGGCACTTACATGTCTGCCCAGCCGTGTTCTCCAATAATATCTATAGCTTTCGCGTGTTCTCCTGCTGACAGGTACATTTCAGCTGCAGCTCGTGGCTCCTTGCTGCATTTAGCCCAATCTGCCTGCTTCGTTATTAGTAACTTTGAGCTCTGTGGGTCTGTAGCACCAACAAACTCCTGGAAAGAGAGAAATCAAATTACTTAAGTAACACGGAAATGCTGAGTTACCCATTGTAATCGTTGCAAAATATTGTGAAACCAGTTAAACATATTAAATTTGCTACCTTAAAATAAATTGTGTCCTGAAAAAAAGTAAATGAAATATATCAATAGTACTGATCAGAAAAAGCCATGTGAACTAATCTACATAAACAGTTTTTTTGTGTGCGTTTTGTTTTTTAATAATTACAACAGAAGGCAGTGGCAGCATCATGCTATGAGGTTGCTACTCATCAACAAGGGGTCGGGAGGCTGGTAAACATTATTGGAACGGAGCATGCAACTAAATATAAGCGATGCTGGATGAAAACTTGGTATATGCTGCAAAATATTTGAGACTGAGGGAGACACTCAACTTCCAGCAGAGGCAGTGAAATGAAATTTAAAATTCAAATTCAAACATACTTTATTTGTTTTTATTTGTGTCTTAGTTCAGTCTAGTCAAACTCCAGACTGGCAAAGGACTCTGTGAAGAAGAGCGGAGTGGTGGTTCTACGAAGTTTTAACTTATGGAAGGGAATACATCTAACAGACTTATCACATTTTCATTTGTAAAGAAAACTTTCCCTCCACTTCACAATTATGCAGTACTTCGTGTCGGTGTACCATTTTAAAATCTTGTAAACTACATTAACTTTGAAGATATAAAGTACCAAAAAATAACACGGTTCACTGGGCATAATTCTACATACAATTTCTATCCACCTAAGCCGGACAGGATCTTATTTCCATTAGAAAGTAATCTTTAGAGAGAGCAAAAAAAAAAAAAAACCCTGCTCAGACTAAACCATCTAAACCATTCAAGCTGTAAAGGTCTGAGGCAGGAGGAAGAGAATCGGACAAACATCAGGCAGCTCCTCAGCCTTTCCCTCCGGTGTCCTTCCTACCTAAAACAAACAGGCTGCGCGGCCAGATGGCCACACAGTCACAAAAATATACAGCTGCCACATCGCACAGATACAATCTGACACACATATGCATGCAGAAATATACATGAATAAGTCATAGCTGTGTCATCTTCCTCGGAACTAAAATGTAATACCTCCATTAAAAAAACAATGCCACAGGAGCATCAAAGACAGAACATATATATTCAGTTTGTATGTACATTTATATGTAGTTTAAATAATAACTATTTAGGAGAGCCATCCTTGTGCTGTTCCAAAGTATTTGTGTAAAAGTGTGGCATCTGTGCAATGATCAGGTGATGTATGATGTGATTCCGGTGATGTATGAGGAGATGAAAGACAGACGGCTAAAGGGGCCTGTCTGAACACAGCACAGGGCCCCAACTTGGCATTTCTCCACATAATAAAGAAAAGCCACATGTTCTCAACTCATACAGCTCGCAGTACCTCACAGGGTTTTATTTTTTATTTTTTTATTTGTATTTGTAAAAAAGCTGAGTTGCACGCAATTTGCTACGACTCTGTCAGTAAACGCTTCAATCACCTTGGCGTACTCGAACATGCGCAGGTCGGTGTACATGCTCAGGGCTTTGGATTCATGGCCGGCACGTTTGTAGAGCTTAGCTGCCTCGCGGAATTTCCCCTGGAAGGCATAGACGTCTGCCAGGAAGAGCTCGTTGTCGTTCTCGCCCCGCTTCTTCCTCTCCTGAAATCAGTCAGCGTTAACTGTGCGTGGACAGTCAACTGCATGTACACACATCTGCACAACAGCAGCTAGAAATACAGAAATATTCACACCCCTCCATTTTTATTTATTTATTTATTTATTTATTTATTTATTTATTTATTTATTTATTTATTCACATTTTGTGTCACAGACGCAAGCTAGCATTAATCCAGTTGCTAAATAAAGGCCTTAGAACTTTGTTAGACGACATAAACAAACAACATCATTAAGATCAAGGGAGCACAGCAGGAATAAAGTGAAGAAGCTTAAAGCAGGCTTTGAACGTCTCATAAGCCGTGGCAGGGGACACAGCAAACATCTGGCGGAGGATGCTCATGAGAGTAAATTGTAACTTTTAGCCCTGCACGCAAATGATTAGCCCTGCATGTATCATGGAAAAACTGCACAGCACATCACTATGAACAACCCATTCTCACCATTAAATATGGTGCGATTGGGCGCTTTGGGCTGCTTTGGGCTGCTTTCCTTCAGAAGGGACATAGAAGCTGGTCAGAATTAATAAGAGGTTGGTTCAACTTAATCACAGGACAATGTTGAAACATCTGAGAATGGAGAGGAAATTCAAGCAGGACAGTGACTATAAACAGAGCTACAAAGGAATGATTTAGATCAAAGCACATCTCCGTGTGTTAGAATGGCCTAATCAAAGGCTAGACAATGATTTTGTGGACAACACGAAAAAGTGAGCTTCATGGACACTCTCCAGCCAATCTGACTGAACTCGAGTTGCTTATTAAATAAAAATGGTTTTCTCAACGCTCAACGCTGATATGACGTAAACAAGAACAGACTCGAATCTGTGACTTCATCAAAATGTGATTCTATAAAATACTGACTCAACAGGGATGAATAAATATCTTATTCTGCTTTTCAGATGTTCATTAAAAAAAAACATGCATCCTCCTATTTCTAATTCACAATAATGCAATACTGTGCTGGTCTATGGCATATTATCCTCAAATTACCTATTTTAATAAGGTAATGTATAATTTAATGGGAGGACAAGACAAAGATGAGAAGGACATTGACGTACGACTTACGTATGATTTTTTTTTCTTTCCTCTGATAAACAGACATTACCTCAATGCTGCTGATCAGCTCCAGGTAGCGCAAGTCTCTTATTCTAATAAAGGCCTGAGAATGGAAAAATAGTATGATTAAATTATTTTTTTCTTATAATCAGATCACTAGCTTCAGCGTCTTCAAAAGCCCTTTTTAGAGAGTAATTAACCTCTTGAGCTACAGACTATTTTCTAAATTCCTCACCTGAGAAACCTTCTGACATTCAGCCTAAAACAGCTCAACAACTTAACTAAACAACTTGGGTTTTATGAAACAAAAAAAAAAAAAACCTTGGCATTATTTGAAATGAAGCAAATCTTCCTATCATTAAGCACTGGCAACAAACAAAACCTCATGCAAAAAAAAAAGAACACTTCTATTTTGTTTTCATTTCAAACAAAGCAGTAAATTATAACCATGGTATAATAACAATAAGTATAAATGTCATGATGTGATTTAAGGATATCCTCATCTGTTGCAAATGAAGCATTAACAAACACAAAAAAATCTCTGTTCTAATGAAACTAAAATATGTGAAATGCTTGGAGATTTTTTTGTTTTGTTTTGTTTTTAACAGTGATGGATGTGTATTTCTAACAAATCCAAACCAAAATGAACACGAGAAGCAAGAAATTTAAAACACCGTTCCACTGTTTATTTTGCTCCTTGGATAAAGTCCAAAGATCTGTTTCCATGTTTCAGAGATAAACCCCATTGAGAAAGGCTGTGCATGAATGTCTGCTATTGTTTATGTTTTTTTTTTGTTTTGTTTTTTTTTTTTTGCTGATTCAACTAAATGTACCAATCTTGTGTGTGATAATGACACATTTCTTAAACTGGTGTGTCTGACTCACCTTCTTGGCGGTTTCAAAGTCAAGTCCCTCCAGAGCTTCTGTGGCTAAATCCCTCCAGTCACTGTCTGTCACACCCAGACAGGCGATCTGATAAGCTTCCTTAAACATCTTCTTCTCTAGGTATTGGTACATGGGTGCTGACTGGGCAGAGAAAATGTAGCGGTCTCAGAGAGTTTTACATTTTTCCATCTTACAAATAACAATCTTCAACTTTTTTTTATTGATATTTTATGCTTCAGACCAACACAAAGTAGAACTGAAGTGGAAGGTAGAGGAATATATGTAACGGTATCAGAGAGTTTTACATTTTGTCATGCTACAAATAACAACCTTCAACTTTTTCTGTCGATATTTATGTCTTTTTTGTTGATATTTTATACTTTAGACCAACAAAAAGTAGAACAATATACTCAAGTGGAAGGTAAAGGATCTGTAAGGCAGTTTTACACATTCTTTATAAGTAAAAATCTGAATTTGTATTCATCCCCCTTTACTTTGCTAACCTTAAGTAAAGAGGAGAGCAACTAATTACAATCATAAATCACATAATTAGTAGACAGCAATTACTGTATGTCATTTAATCAAAGTATAAATCCAACTGTTCTGTCAAGTGGCAAAGATTCTCATAATAACTCCGGAAGATTTGTGAAGATGCACACTTTATATGTCAGAATCTTGTATAATTTATGATTAGCTTAATTCATGACCAAACATATATGATGCACTCTCTAGATCTTTCTATCTTAGACTTCAGATTGCTGGAGATTCACTTTCGAGTTGAACAAAGATCCTAAACATACACCCAGAGCTGCAATGGCAGAGTCAAAGTCTAGACTCTAACCCAATAAGAAGTCGGTGGCAAGATTTGAAAATTGTTATCAACAGAGGCTTCTTGTCAAGTCTGATTGAGTCATTTCTGCAAAAAAAGATGGTCAAAACACCAATTTAAACGCTGGTAGAGACAAACTCTAAAAAAGTTGTACTGAATTATAAAGTATTAACTCAGATGGGCCGAACACCATGCAACGCAGGCCACAATATTCAAGTTCTTAAAGAAAAGTTATATGAAACTACCATAAATATGTTCACCTTACTGGGTTGGTCTAACACACAAAATCTCAGTAAGAAAATCTGAAGCTTGAGGACGCAATGTGAGAAAATGTGTAAAAGTTGCAAAGCAGTGAAATATTTCTTCTAAAACAAATAACCTTCAGGACATTTTGACCACCATCTCAAGGTTGTGCTATAAAACTCTTTGTTACTGCAGGGGAAAACCGTCACTACATCTAGATTAAAACAGGCCAACAAAATGCAACCCACCTGAGGCACCTCGACTGCAGACATGGAATAGACGTGGAGACAGAATATTTTCGAGCCGTTGTAGCCGACCATAAAGCCCTGCATTTTCTGCTGGTGCACAGGGAAGTTGCTCGCCTTGATGTTCAGGTAGCCGTTCCCGGAGAAGCACAGCATGTCTTCACACTGGGTGTTCCAGGCAACACTGTTAGCATTAGGCTCCTACAGAGAAAATATGACAGGATATGAGAAAGTCAAGGTGTAGAGGCCACTGCGAAACAAAGAAGAGCCAGAAAGACATACTTCAAAATTAAAGTCTCCCTGCGCTGCTTGCAGAAACTTAATATGTATCCATGTTTTTCTTTTTTTTTTTCAGACAGGCTGATTTTGTGTAGTCCGTTCAGAAACCTTTCGATTTGCTGTCCTTGAGATGTTTTTTTTTTTCCGTACTGCTTTTGACAAACCTGAAAAAGTAGTTCTTTGCTTTTGATGTCGTAGACGAGGAGGGTGTTACGTTCATCCACCACAGCCAGCTTTTTGCGGGACGCACTCATGTCCAGGCAGCGCACTGACAACGACAGCTTCAGCAGCGTTATTGGAAAGGGGTTGTCGATAAATATCTTCAATATCTACATCACAAAATCAGAACAAAAAAATTATAATCTGAGCAGATGAAATGCTTGCTGTGATTCACAGGGACTTGCAACCTGTGGTCCGGAAGGTCTTTGGTCCTTTCACAGCAGCTCTTAATAACTGCTTATAAGTGATATCTATGTCATGATAGCAATAGCTGTACTAATAAATACAGGTTTTAGTTGTTTTTCCATTTTTTTATTGAAATAATTGTATTAAATGTTCACATGAGAACAGCACAAAAAGTCTCAATAATGAGTTTTAGAACAATATTTCTTGTCATTAGTGATTTTGTATTTTACATAATTTTCCACAAATATCAACATCCCGTAGAATAAATAGTATTCATTCTCTTTTTTTCTTTATTTCAAAATAGGAATAAAAATGGGGTTCTTTAAAAAATGGCAATATATTTCCTATTTTAGATTTTTATGAAAAATCACAGTTGGAGGTTGTTGTTTTTTTTCAAATGTTACATAAAATTTCAGGCTCTAAACACATTTTATTTAGCTGGACTGAATAAAACGTCCAGAAACCAAAATAATGGCTTTTTGGTGGGTAACAGTTGCAGCGTCCTATGATAAACCAACACAAACGATATTTGTGATATGATATTATATTTTTTTTACAAATAAAGATCTGAAAGTGTGTAGTGTTCTGTATTCAATCCCCTCTAGTCTGACATCCTTAAATAAAATCAAGTATTTTTAGTATTTCCCTTAGAAATCACCTACTGTAATTAATAGAAGATGTAAGAAATTCCCTCTACAGCTTCCCACAAGTAATGGAGAAAACACAACAAGCATGTGGAAGAAGGTTTTCCAATTAAATGGGATCAAAGACCTTCACATGACACTGAACACAGTTTAACTCAGGTGAAATATGGCAGTGATATTGTTCAGAAGGACAAGTAAGCTTATCAAAGTTGATAGGATGCACCATTTTAGTTCAATTCCTTTTTATAGCTATAGATTCACAACAACCATCTTTACATTTTACAAGACAAAACGTTTCAGTTTCTCAAAAGAATCGTTAAAATGATCCAGTAAAATGGGACAGCAAATTACACGGAGTGTAGATCTGTGTCTATGGCGATGCTTACTTTGTAACATTTTTGCTTTTTGCTGTTCCTGACCAAATATGAATAAATTGAAACTTCAGACCTGCATTCAACTGAGATTCTGAGACAAAAAAAATGGAAAACAGATGTTCACACATTCTCTCTCTTCAAACTGACTGAGTTTGAGTTACTTTTGCAAAGATAAAAAGGCAGGAATTTCAGTTTTTCTATATGTGTGAAGATGGAATAGACATACACCTAAAGACTGCAGCTGCTACAACACCAAAATGGGTTTTTATTAAGTGTTGCGTGAGAGGCGCTAAATACAAATGCATAACACATTCAGACTTTCATTTATGGAAAAAAAAAAAATTAAAAACTTTTCCTCCTTCATAATTATGGACTAGTTTATGTTCATCTATCACATAATCCCCTCACACCCCCCCAAAAAAACACTGAAGTTTGCTGTTGTTCCGATAGCAAAGTTGCACAGATATCTTTGCAAGACATTGTAAATTTTGCATTTCTCCAATTTCCTAGAGAATTGACATGAGGGAATGGTTACCATTTCAGAGTTCCTGTAGGAGAACACATTGTCTTTAAGTACTCACAGCTCCGTTTTTTAACCCCACAAGTAGACCCTCTTTGCATGGCGGGCCACCAATCACTTTGATGTAACGAATCATAGATTCCATCACCCATTCTTTTTCCTTGACACCGGCAAAAGACAGACACTGGAGCCTTTTCTCCTGTGCAGAGCATAACAAGTAATATGAAACCACAATCACATACAGTCCTGACTAAAAGATTCATTATGGCAAAATTGCGGTTTTAGCTCAATCATTTCATGGGCTATTAATCATAGCAAAACAAACTCATATAAGTCCAATAAATTGCAGCATGTTGTTCTTTTAAACACGGCAAAGGGTGTTTCAATGTCAGAAAGCAATTCTACAAAGATAAACAATGATATAATCTACCAGAAGCATGCACAGCCCATATATAAGGAATAGGATCTGTCTGGGGCATGAAACACAAGCAAGTCCAATAGAGAGATCTAAAGCACCCCTGTCACACAAAGACAAATTTAAAAGGAAATAACCTCAGCGCTGTTCCTCAGCCCCACCAGACGCTGTCAAACACTGACGAAAACCAGAGGAACCCCCCAAAACAAAAAAGATAACCCTTCCAATCCATTCAAACTGTCTTTTTTTATCCATCCAGCTTGAATAGGGTTGCAAAAGGGGGAGAGGCGCACGCTGCCCATGTAGTTGGGAACACGAGTACAGCTGGGGTCTCGGCAGAAACATGTGGAGAAGCAGCTATTCAATTCCTGGGTTGCGTAGGTTTGGAGTAAATGGTTTAACACTAATTCATTCTGACTTCATCATCTTAATGGCGTCCTAATGTTTGTACAGCTACAAGGGTCAAAAGGACTTAGCAGAGAAACTGAAGAAGGAAATGTTTCATTATGAAAGAAGCCAAATACAAAACAGGTGGGTCAAAAGCAAGTTTAATAAAATAATTCGATGGGCTTTGCTGTGTTTTTAATGAATTTGAGAAAAAAGAAAAAAAAAAAAGAAAAAAAAAGGACGACTCCAGACCTGACAGAGAATGACGTGCTGGGAGCAGACCACCAGCAGGTTGCACTCAAACTTTTTGCAGATTTTGTCAGTAATGCGGTATTCCATGGTGGATAAGTCGTCCGTGCAAATGTTGATCTTCTCGGGTAGCTGAATGGCCAGACGGTTTCTGTAGATGGCGATCTTCTTTACCAGCTCATGGCACTTGATTCTCACTAGGAAACATGAGAAAGTGGGGAGAGAACATTTTCAAAAGATAATATAGAAATTGCTTTTAAGACCAAAAAAAAAAGTATGTTTCCGCTTTCTTTCAAGAAAACGGAAACGTTTTTCATACGTTCTGGTTTTCATACAGAATGTTTCTGTTAAGAAAACGTTCTGTATGGAAACCAAAACGACGACCTTTAAAAAAAAAAACAGCGTTCCTATAAGCTTGTTTGACTGATTTTGAGAATTTTGTCCTTTATAAACAGAAAATGTCACTAGACTTCTTGTTACACTTTAAATATGGCTCCTTGTACTGTGGAGGAAGATGGATGGATGGGAAAGTCTAAAAAAACGAATGCTTTTTCATACTCTATGTTTTTTTTCCAATAGACTCTGATTTTTAAGATGTAAAAATCTTGAAAAGACTATAAAAATTCCGATTTGGAACTTTTCCAGACTGTGTGGGAACCCAGCCAGACTTAAGAAAAGTCTTGTGTTGGTAATTACATTCAGTTCAATTCAAAACTATTTTATTCAAATGGAATGGCAATAATCTCCGAAGAAAGTCTCGTAATGTAGTGCAAGTGTAACACAACTGATTCAATGTGAGTCAATGTGACGCTAAAAGACACCCAACCCATTATTTACTAAGGCATCATAAACTGAGCTGCATGATGCAGGTGTAAAGTTTTACGGTTCTGCTCAGTGATGAGGTCCTGCACGATGACATTGGTCATGTTGTCTCTGTAGGCGTAGAGGTCTTTGTAGAGGCCGTGAACTGTGGTGAAGTTAAGTTGGTAGCAATAGATGGTCCCATCCTGGCAGCCGCACACCTAGATAAGAGACAACAATGTAGCAGTACATCCTATTAACACCTCTAAGAAAAGACTGAGGGAGTGGGAAAATGTTCCTGTTGTTAAAGCCTCTATACTGCCGAGCTGCGAGAATCTGCCAGGAACCCATTCTCTCCTGTGTGCCTCATCACTTTCAGTTAAATATAGTGAGAGGAAAAGCTGTAAAAGAGTGACTGTAAAATGAAATAGCTTGTGTATCTGTGTAGTTAAAAACTGTGTTATCACAACGGGGAAAGAAAAAATGTATCGCTTTCTCTGCGACATGCATTCCCACTCAGGGGCACGGAAAGGTGAGGTCTCGTTGAGATATATGGAACAATGTGACGTGGACCCACCACGTAGTTGGAGTTGGGCTTAACTTGGCATGTCCACACCCAGGCTTTGTGCTCTCCAATGGTTCCTAGCCGCACACCGTCTTTAGTATAGAGGGACACCTGTTTGTCAGAGCCACCCATTACAATGTACTCGCCCTTGGAGAAGTAGCTGATGCAACAAGGGTCGTAGTTTAGAGTTCTCTCTTTTAAAACCTAAAGACGACAAAGAGAGAAGAGCACATTAAAAACAGGAATAAAACAAGCATGTCTTGTGTTTATTGCTCAGGGGCCTGAGCCAGCACTTCCTACTGTCTGGGCCGGCACACTTCAAAGTCCTCACTACATTCAACTATCCCTTTGAATCTGATGAAAAAAAAGAAAAAAAAAAAAAAAAAGAAAAAGAGAGCGTCTGTGGTTAAAAAAGCCTCTATTGTATTAGAGTTCAAAGTCCATTTGTGCAGCATCATATCAGGTCTCTCCATTCTATCCATCTGCTTTTTCTCACTGAGCGGAAAAAGGGGGACTCCCTGACAACTGCTGCTTGTTTTCTTTCTTTGTGAGCGATCCATGGTGTTGTAATCAAAACAGAATGTTCATTTAAACTGATAAATAGGGAGATGACAATGGAAAAAAGCCTCAGATATACCAGAGAGAAATGAACAGTGCAGATGCGTCTGTAATTACAATATTGCCCACAGGGAATTGAAGAGGAAGCAGTGATTATGAGTAGGCCAATAAAGCATAGCAGGAAGGATCACCTCCTGTGTATAGTCATGGTTTCAACAGACCCCAACAATCAGGATACAGATTCTAAACTCAGTTAAGGATATTCTGTGGGGTTTAGGGTTGCACCGATTTATCTGCACGCTGATTTATCAGCCCCGATTTCCTCAATTTTGGGAGATTGGTGATCTGCCGATACTTGCGTGTGAAGCCGATCTTATCCACCAATCTTATCTACCTCAACTAAAGTCTACTGTCCTCTTTTTGCCCTGCTGTGAGAGAGGTTTGACTGACCGCCATACACACCCACCAGGGCATGTCTGCACGTTTTCAGTTAACAATAGTCACCTCACTGTTCCCAACTCAATGTGGTGTAACTGCTATATCTAGCAACATTTCAGGCAAAAAAAAAATTACTGGCCAAAATCGGAATCGGAAAGCCAGGCTTTTTAAAGATTGATAAACTATGATCGGCCAGAAAAATGCAATCGGTGCACCCCTACTAGGGTTACACCTACAATGTTTAAAAAAAGTCAACTGTTATTTCTGGTAAGATACAGACTACCTGGTGTCCTGTAGAGATAGAATATTAAACCCATTTGAATTTATACCATGAACAGGTGCATCTAAATTTATTAGACTTTATAGAAAAATTGACTTAGTTCACTCACAGTTTCACAAAACTGAAACTAAGATTACATACTGAGTGATTTTAAGTATGTCTTTTTGTTACTATTGATTGTAATTGTTTACAGCTAAATACAGTATGTCAGACTATCAAGAAATCCCATTAAACCAATAAAAAATAGAAAATAACCATAGAAATCCTCTGCAATGAGGATGAGCCTCAAAATGTCAATCCTAATTAAGCTGGCTGTAGCCAAGCATTTTAATGGAAAGTTGAGTAACAGGAAGAAGTGTATACAAAGTGTACAAGCAAAAATAACCAGAGCGTTGAGAGGACTGTGAAGCAAACCCCTTCAAGAGTTTGGCTGAAAATATGTTGCATTCATCCTGCTGTCAATATCTATGCTGATTAAAATGACTTCACTATATGTAGCTACCAGTGTTGGTATTATTTGATACGGCACGTATATTTCGATATCTTAAAATTTAAGTGGGAAATGTGAGGTATTGAGCTGTATTTGGGAAGAGAATACTTATAGCAACAATTACTGACGTTCACCTGTTTCCCACTGAGCTGGTAGAAGGAGAGTTTCTGACCCCAGTCTGCCACAGCCAGTGTGTCGTGCTCATCCCTGTGAAGCAAAAACAGCTTAGCCATTGGTGCTGATAAGCATAGCCTTTTGAGCTGATAGCGGCTTTGGTTGGTTAAGTAATGACAACACTGAAAACCACAGAGGCCAATTTTCATTTTAAAGGTTTCCTCTGTAAGTGACAAGCAGGCATTGTGAAAGTTTTGCTATGTTTCATCTTAATCACATTTGTACTTACAAAGAACTACAAGCAGATGTACCTATTCATCTTGTCAATTGTGTTGCTGTCTGGTTCCAAGGAAACTAAATCCTTTACAGCTTAAAACACAACTTCTTCCCAGAAACACCTCTTGCTCATTTTTAAACAAACTATTATACTTTATGGATTGTTTCATTGACGATACATCTGCTGTATTCCATCGCTGACTAACTTTGCACTTTATTTTTGTATTGCTTTATTTTTCTCCAAAGAACCCAGTCAGAGAAGGGCTCCTGGTTTTGGCAAGAGGAGGAAGCAGAGAACAGAGACTCTTCCAAATAAGCATCATAATCTCCCTCACGGTTCAACCACTCTAATGTCAACTACTGCCACCTGCTGGCCTCGCTTAAAATAAGCAATTTACAGTCAATAAATCCACAGTGCTAGCAACATGGACAACACAGGATGGATGAAATAATAAAAAAAAAGAATCAACATTTCTCATGGATGTTATGATACAGTAACTAAGAAACCCTACCTGGATGGATTCCACGCTATTGACCAGATTGGAGATAAAGATCCTCCTGGACGCTCTATCTTGACCTTCTCCTCTCCATTCTTGTTCCGTATGCTCACCACACCATTCATCATGCCGAGGGCGAGGTACTGCCCATCGTTTGTCCACCTGAAGTTTAAATAAACACAAGTTGAAGCAGCAATGTTTTGCACGAAAAGATAAAAAAGTGTTTCATGATAGTCGAGAAACAACTTACCCGCAGCATGTTATTCTGCTACTCACTTTAGTCTTGTTTACAGATTTTTGTTCAGGGGACCACAGGCCTAAAAAAAATGTGAACAGATAATGCTCTCTTTGTGATTCTTCTTGAGATATCACATAGAAGAGTAACTTCTAATCGACCAATCAATCTCATGCATAATCTGTGATTGACTGGACACTCACCAAAGTCACCAGATGAGCAGGAAGCAAGTTGATGAGTGATTGGGTTGTAGGCGACACACTGGATTGCATCGTTGTGGCTGCAGATAATGTCAATAAAAAAAGCAAGACGAATGGAATGAAAGCACAGTGTACACTAGGTAGACAATTGTGTCTTATTCGAAAAGAAATGTTCTTCATGAGGGATAGGTGTGATTCATGCCAGGGAGAGAAACACATTTCCATATTAACAGACAATTATTTCTTGCATTTTCTTTGGATAACATGACCCAGTTTTCTATTTTGAATGAGTGAACAGAAACTTGATTCATTATAGGTTATAACGAGGGATGGGAACTGTGCTGAAACAGAAAATTCAGCAGGGTTCGAGTAGTTTTCAGTACAATTCAAATATGGCTTTGGCAAACATTTCTGAAGTGTATGGCTTGATTGTTGGAAGAGATAACACTATTCCAAGGTCCTCTCAAGGCCATGTAGCAATACTTGATCCCTTGGGATGATGGCCATACATTTAGCGCCACCTGTGGGCTGAAATGTGCAATGGACAGAGATTTTCAACCTTTGGGCCTCTCTAAGGATTTTGTAGACTTTTGCATTTTTACAGTACCTTATAAAATAATTTCCATCCTGTTGGTTAACCTGAATTTTATCTGGGAATGTCAGAGTGAAGTGAACGCAAATGCACAACAAATTTTGCAGATTAAGAGTTCTGTCAGCTTATCCAAATCCACATAAAAGGAGTGTTGTTTGTGTTTGCAATCTGACAAAGTGAGATAGCAGTCATTAAGCTGTTGCCAAACATCCTAGTTTTGCTTTAAAAGATAATACTTAGGTCTTTGGAACATGATCTGTGAATTGTTGGTGCACAAACAAACTGAATCGAAGAGATATTTGTTGGCTTTGTTAAGTCATTAACCCCTATACGACAACATTAAAGACATAAAACAATGCAGTTACTCTTGAAAACTAAAGAAAACTTATTAGAATAATAAAAGCACTTACGTATATCTTAAAATACCCTCCAGTTTAGAAGTCCAAATGATAATGCTTTTGTCTGCAGACCCTGACGCAAACCTCTTACCTGCACAAAAACATGGTTCCTAATGAGTTGAAGGTGAATAAGATAGAGAAAGTCCTAAGCATTCAAATAGAAAACCAGCTCAGTACCATCCCTGGCATAGGCCACACAGTACACTGTATCACTGTGTCCTTTTAAAGGCTGAATAATAGTCCCATCTTTGGCATCGCAGACCTGGAAACAGAAACCATAATTTGTTACAGCAATGCATTCTGCAGAGATGTCCCTCGCAAGGAAAAGATAAAAGGTGAGCCTTACCAGCACACGTTGCCCTGCAGCCATTATAATTTGGCTGCCATCTGGCTTGAAAGCGAGGTCATAAACACTGCAGTAGAGAAAATTGTTTGAAATGTTTGTTTTCGCAAGATTGATTGGTCGATTAGCAACAATGCGCGGAGTCATTTATCAGTAAGAATCACATATTGCAGTTTTAATGTTGAGGGTGACCCTTAAAAAGCCCTTGAGAATGTTGTTTTATAAGTGTATTTTTCTTATTTTTATCTTGTGCATAACAAGAAGCAATATCAATGTAAACAAAGCTGATAACACACCGCCCTGTACAGAGATTAAAACTGTTATACATCCAGAGAAAAAGCAGGATGTATAACATAGGGGAGGGGAGTAACAAATAGTTTACAATATAGTGTGATAAAATGCTCCCATGATTTAAAAAAAAATGAGTCTGCAATAATAAACTCTAACTGAGCATGTTTGCATAGCTAAATACCTGACAGTATTATAGTTGTTTTAGTCGTGTGACATATTTTTCAATGTTTTATTTTTAAATATTGTAGACCATAAAGAATGACATGCAACACTGTACAGCTATATTTATAAAACGACAGAAAATGTTGTGATAACATTTAAAGTCTGTATTGTATTAAGTCCCTAAGCAAACCGTTTGCAAAAACATGTAGGTAAAAGATAGACGTAAATGTAAAGTAGGGTTTCCTAAGTCTAAATAAATTGTTAAAACGTGGACTGTATTAGAGTAAATTTTACACATCAGTACATCAGCAATGTGAAAAGGATTGTGAGTTTTAAAGCTAGAAATTGTAAAAAAAAAAAAAAAAAAAAAACGGAAAGAAGGGACATATGCTTTTTAAGGTTAGAGAATGAAAACGTTCTCTAGTGTAGCTGCAGTGGCAATAAACCAGTGACAACATTTTTGGGAAAACATTAAATGCAAAGAAAAAAACGCCTTGACAAAGAAAATATTTCAGTGAAATACTTTGCGAATAAACAAGACCATAAAATCTAGCTAGATCTGTGGCAATAAATAGAGACTTTTAGCAAACTTAACAGCGACAAACTAGACGTTTTCAAGCATATTTTTAACGTACATAAGATGTCCATCATTTGCCTTCGATAAATAGCTAGATGCTAATGTACGTTAGCTGGCTTCTACTAGTTTACATAGCAACCACCGTTGCTATCCAGCTAGCGTTACATCCTAGTTTCCGACCGGGGCAAAAAATAAACACAAGGTTAGAGTCTCTTACCGATCACGAACCGTCTCTTTCCATTTTTCAATTGGCCTCATTTTCAGCTATAAACCATAAAAAAGACGACCTGATTTTATTTTAAATCAACAAGTTATTGCAGTTCGGGTTTTCCGTTGTCAAGCTCTGCTCGGACTGCGCACGCTCAGAACTGCTTCCGAGTTTCTGCACATGCTCAGTTCCGCTCCACTGTTGACAGAACAAAACTTGGTTTGGACCGCTGTGCTCCATAGCAAAATAAATTTGATGAATTCGGTAGGTGTAATTCGCTAATTTGATTGTGATTTACTCTCTTCGCTTGCTGTTGCATAAAAATAATGGGGGGAGGGGAATGGCGCTTCTTCTGTGTTGCACGGTGGATTTTTTTTTCACAGCAAACTGTGTCTGCTGTCATTTTACTGTAGACATTTGAGAGGACAGGGTGAAAACTGGTCTGAGCTGCGTCCTTGAATCTGAGCTTCCTCTCACCAACGGTGAAAATGAGCTGGAAATCAGCTTAGACATGGAGGTCGAGAGTAACAAGGAAGCACTACCACATGGATGGGTTAGAGAAGTGAGGCAGAGAAAAGCTGGCAAGACTGCAGGAAAACTGGACGTGTACATAATAAGGTGATTCGATGTTTGTTTGTTTGTTTGTTTTTTCCGCAAGTCACTTTACATATCAAAAAGTTAATTAAAAAGAAATGGACAAGAAAATGGGTATAGAGACCTTGGTGGACAACGTACTTTGTTGCATGGTGTAGAAACGCTTTGAATGTAAACAAAGCAAAGGAGATGATTGTGGATTTAGCAGGAACAGGGTTAGGTCAAACGGTGCTTGGTGGTGAATGAGTATAAATATCTAAGTATTCACTTGGACAACAGACTGGACTTGAGCCTTAACAGTTAAGTCGTCTACAAGAAGGGACAGCTGAGTAGACTTTGCATCTCGGAGAAGTTTAGGTCCTTCTATGTGTACTGCCAGATGCTACATATATTCTATAAGTCTGTTGTTGAGAGTGTCTCTTCTGTCATCATCTGTTGGGGCAGCAGAACCAGGGACCTAAAAAAAAAAAAAAAAAAAATTAAAGATGGTTGGTCCTGGGATCTGCAGTGGAATCTCTGGAGATTATCATAGAAAGATTCTTCATAAAATGAACAACATTAAGGAGAACCCCGAGTATCCTCTTCATCAGACTGACATGCAACATTGTCAGTCAGAGACGTCCTCAGATCCACTGTAATACAGAACACTACAAGAGATTCTTTCTTCCCACAGCCAGTTACAAAAACATTTCATTTTCTTTTGGAGTAATAATAAAGAACTTTTGAAGTGAAATTAATTAAAAGGTGTCCAGCAGACAGTTACTGAAGGAGGCTAAACTTAATTTATTTACATGCACATGGCTAATCAATGACTAATCTTTTTTGTTTGTTTGTTTCAGTCCCAGTGGGCAGAGGTTCCGATCTAAGTCATCCTTGCATGATTATCTGTTAAAAAATGGAGGAGAGAACCTGGACATAAACCTGTTTGATTTCACCTCATCCAAAACTAAGTTCACCAGCTCTGAAACAGATCATTCCAAAGAAACGCAAGAGAAATGGACAAAAAAGCAAGCAAATGGACAGCAGGATAAAACAGGTGTAAAAGTGAAATCTGCCAGACATAAATCTAAAAACAGCGTTTCCTCTACCAGATGTAAAGTCAGGAAGAGCAAGGTAACACCTGCTGTTGAGGATACTAAAAGTAATACTTTGCAAGAGGACATAGCTGAGGAGGCTGAGCAGATTAGCTCACAAGCTGCATCTTCATCAGACTTGGCGGATGATGATCATACACCCCAGAGCCCCCGGAGGGTGGGACTGTTGAGGGAGAAAATTCTGAGACTGGCTCCTTCCAGTGATCAACAAAACACCTTCCTTCCAGCTCCCAGGAATCAACCGGCAAACGCGCCGCCTTCGGTCCCGACTCTGAGTGTTGAAGCTGCCACTGAGAGCGAGAATGAAAGTGAGAACGTGGCAAACACAGATGTTGCACAGCCTCACAGCAAAGATGACAACAAGTCTAATTCAGAGGTAGTGGATAATGCTGACAGTCACAGTCACAGAGAGGAGGTGTTATCTGACAACAGTGGTGGAAGCTGCACACCAGTTAGAGATTCTCATAATAGTAAGTAGGAGCTACACGGTCTGACAGCGAAGAAAAGTTTGTAATCAAGACTTTTTTTTCCATTTAGTTTTTAGCTAAACTTGTATGCTGTAAACCATAAACTTTTTTCAATTATGTTTTCTAAATATGTCCAGCTTGAGCATTCTCCAGCTACAATTGCATGTCAAGAGAGGTATAAGAAAATAACTGAAACATCAGTGATTTGATGGCACTTCATGAAGAAAATCATCTTATTTATTTACATGACTTTACAGCAAAAGCAAAAGCTCTGTCAGGTTAAAATGTGATTCAGAGGAGTAAAGTTGACCATTTGTAGCACATTACAAAAGTCATCATATGTTTCGAACTGTAGTGCATTTCATTGGGATTTTGTGTGATAGAGAAAATCCCAATAAAATGGGATTTACACGTTACACCAAGTAACGTGTAAAATTGCAAAACGGAAACAAAATGATGCATGATTGGTGGTAGAATCACAGCATGGGAAGGTTTTTCTTAAGGAGCAACACGGTAGCTGGTTAGAGTTTACTGAAGGATTGGAGGAGCTAAACAACAGAAAACTGACAACAAATGCATTTCACGGTTTTCAACTTTTACTCCACAGCCATGCCCTGCTTTGTGTTGGTCTGACTTTAAGACAAAAGATGGCTATAAAATATAAATATATTGAAGAATGTGGTTAAAAAAAGTTCAGGCTGTGTGAATACTTTTGCAAGGCCTTGTATCTCATTAGCTGTTTAATGGAAGCCCAAGCATTACTTTACATTATGCTAATTACAAGGTCAAACACAAGTGTGCTTTGTCACAGCAAATTACAGTTAAATCCTTTAATAGGGTGTGTACACCCTGCGTTTCTGTCGAGCTTAAAATTCAGAATTTTAGTAATGCTTTTATGACAACTTAATTCTAGTCTGTGAGAGCCCTAAAAATCATATTTGCGTTCATTAAAACCTCAAGGATATTAAAATGACAGACATTATGATCTATTTAACACTTTCCTGTGTTCTCATAGGATCCAAGAATGTGGAGAGCAGGCGGAAAACAAGCCCTTATTTCAGTGCGAAATGTCTCAAAGATGGTAATGTTTATTGGGTTAACTTGTGCACAGTTGTTATCAGGCTTTACTCGTCCTAATATCTGAGATATCGTTTGTGTTTTTAGAGAACTGTTCTCTGTGTTTGTGCTCAGGACTCAGCCCACCCAGGAGGAAATCTCTCAGAAAATGGACACCTCCCCGGTCTCCCTTCAACCTCATACAGGAAACCCTTTTCCATGACCCCTGGAAGCTCCTGGTGGCCACTATTTTTCTGAATAAGACAAGTGGTAAAGTCCCACATTTCTGCAGCCTGAGTCAATCTGCAGTAAAAAAAAACTGGTATTTCACTAGTTCTCCATTACAGGGAAAATGGCCATTCCGGTGCTTTGGGTGTTCTTTGAGCGCTACCCATCTGCAGAGGTGACCCGGGAGGCCGACTGGAAGCCCATGTCTGAACTCATGAAGCCACTTGGGCTCTATGAGCTTCGAGCCAAAACAATCATCCGCTTCTCCGGTGAGGATATTAGACTTCTGCCGGATAACTTTTGCCTAGGAAGAAAACTAACTGTGTTTTCTCCTGATTAGATGAGTTTTTAAATAAACAGTGGCGCTACCCTATTGAGTTGCACGGTATTGGCAAGTACGGGAACGACTCCTACAGGATCTTCTGTGTTGAAGAGTGGAGGCAGGTGAATGAACTCAACTCCCGAGCTATTTTAAGTTATTTCTAAGTCACAATTAAGCTAAATCAGGCAGATTATCTGTATTTTCCTGTTATAGGTGACTCCTGAAGATCACAAGTTAAATAAATACCATGCCTGGCTGTGGGAGAACCATAAAACGTTGGGAATATGAAGAATGTTCAACCTTGAGAAAGACTTTATCTTCGAGCAAGAAAATCTTCTATTCTACATAATCACGGACGTTATCTAGCCTGCAGCAGATCAAAACAATACACTTGCACTTTTAAATCTGGATCCCATAAAAATTATGCAGCAAAGGTTCAAATGTTTGCCCTTTAAAAAGTTTTATTTCTTGTTCAATAAAAGAGTTTTAGTCATTTTAACAGATGAAAGGATTCTCTTCCTTGTTTAGTTGAAATGTAGCTCACGCCTGGAAATGTTCTCAGTATTTATCTGGTTAGTTTGTTGCCACGTGCTAATAATCTTTCTCTTTTGAGTCTGCTGATGCTTGGCCACTCAGTCAGTGTTGCAGCTCTGTTTTATTAGAGGGGTGGGAAACTCGATTCCCAAGGAGACGGTTGCAAAAGCAAAACACTGACTGAATGCTCTGATTCATCTGGGTTTAATGTTTAACTGGGGCCATTACAGATATATGGAAAGCTCAGATTTTTATGTATTCTAATGTAAAAAGGACATTTGCTTTAAAAGACATATTATTTTAAGCTTTAGGAGTTTGGGATGTTTCGGCACACAAAGTCTGGACTCAGGAGTTCCAGCAGAAAAGAGCAAGACCTAAAGATGAGACTACGTAAGAAAACATTGTTTCATTTATTTCCTCTGTTTTTTATTTACAGGACTGGTGAAAAGTTTATCTCTACTTTAACATTTGCATATTATATTAACTTTCGCATCTTAATTTTGCTTCTTTTTTTTCAGGGTGGAAGGCTTGGATAATTAGCAATTAACATTTTTCAAAAAAAAAACTTGGGACACTCAAATTTTATTAAAGGATTTCATGTTTGCATATAGGCATACAACCAAATGTTTGGTTAAATATTCCAAGCAAGAGAAGTCACCTTGTGTGAGAAATCATGACTAGAGGTTATTGTAATGGCAAGGATTATCTAAATGAATTAATTTCATGCCACAGAACCAGATTTTATGCACAGTGTAGAAAGTTCCAAAGGGTCAAGGTTGGGCAAACTACTAGAATTTTATTTTGACTTTTTTAAATTCCAAAACCAGTTTTGTGTTGTGTTTTCACTGCAAAAAAGGCTTGGTGTTTTTTTTTTTTTTTTTTTTTTTTTTTTTTTTTGGTTAAGCATCCAACCAATTACCTTTCTTCTGATGATGTGTGGGTCAAATGATTGAAACTTTGACACAAATAGCTCAAGGACTGGCTTTAGAAATCCACAAAAGTATTTTCTTGTTTGATTTGTTTCCATCCTGAAGGATAAAACGTTCAAATAAATCTTTAAAGCCACCAAATGTATTAGTGTAATTATCATGGGGATTATTACATACATTTCTGTTTTGTTTTCTCTCTCTCTCTCTCTATTGCAGCACCTATCTCTATAGTAGCTTGACCCATTTATGTTTCTCAAGACACTCCAAGCTTTGCTGTGACTCCAATGACATTACCAGTTCTCCCAGACAATGGTAGTGTGCTAAAGAGCAGTCAGGTGAGGCGATTACCTGGTGTCGACCTGATGTGCGGTTGCTGTAGATGCATTAATAAATAATTAGACACAATAAATGCAAGTAAGTATAAAAGCACTAATGTATAAATCTGATTCGCAGAATATTCAGAGGTTGGATCCTTTGCACCCACCTTTGGTTAATAAACGCACCGTCAGTCTTGAAACATGCGCTGTTCACCATCATAACCACCAGAGGGCGCTGATCATGCAAAGAGGAGAGCATTTCAGGTGGAAAGAATGAGACCTGAGATACACCCAGGAATAGCTTGACTTTTGTTTTGGTTGTACTGTTAAAAAAACAACAAAACAAGATGAAATCATGGTCACTGAGTTGAAGTTGTTGTGCCAGGTATCATCAGGTGTGGAGGAAACCATTTTATGGAACCATCAGTGAGAAAGAAGAGTACAGGTAAATCACTTCAGCTCTAGATTATCCTCTGACAAGGCCTCACCTTTGCACAAGACATTAATATGTGGTTTATTCTGACAGAAAGGAGATACGAGAGCAGCTAAAGAGGCAGATGGAGGAGAAGTGCGTGGAACTGAAGCTGCAGCTGGCTAGTAAAGTAAAAGAAGCAGAGCATCTCATCGCGGCGGACCGCCTCGCCCTGTCTAGTGAGAGACAGCAGCGAATTCAGCACACCAAAGCAATGACAGTCTACAGAGATGAGAACAAGAGGGTACGGTCCCAATCATGCATTATGCATCCATTACCAGTCCCGCTGCGTACTAAAATATGCTGAAAATGCTTCCTGGAGCATGTTTTGAGGTTACAGTAAAATGTCTCGTTTTTTTCTTTTTCTCTTTGTCTCAGTTGTACTTGTTTTGTGTGCAGCTAATGGAGCAGAGCAGGAGGGACAGAGCACTAACACATTCCCAGGAGGCTCTGAAAGAGAGAGAGCTGCTGCGACTCAACCCCATTAACTGGAGTGGAACACTGACATGACTCCAAGTAGCCAAAACCTGCAATTCAGGCTTCTTCTCAGCCACCGAGGAGCAAACCCTCAGTTTGAAATGAAAAAGAAAAAATAGTGATGGAAAACAGAAAGCGTATTATGTGAAGGGGAAGAAACTTAAAATATGGGTGTAGTGTTTTGTTTTTTCAAATATATATATATATGGGGAAAAAATGTCTTGAGATGTAATTATAGCTTAGCTTATTAAAACTCAAAATTGTGTTTCTGGAATATTAAAAAAAACAATATGAAAACATTAAAAAAAACAAAGGTATATACGAGTACATGTCCAGTACCATACAAAATCTCAACACTTGATCAGGTTTCATTTTGTGTGAATTACTGCATCAAAGCAACGTGGCATGAAGACGATCAGGCTGCAGCAGAGCTGTAATGGAAGCCCAGGTTGCTTTAACAGCAAACTGAGCTTTTCTCCATTGTTGGGTCTGCTCTGTCTCTCTTCCTCCTTTTGATGCTCAAAAATTAAATCGGCATTTCCTTAAAGATCTCCCGGTGGATTTCTGCACCGACTTTGATCTAGAATACAACAAACACCAGCAAGATAACATGGCTCCCCAGACCAACACTGATAGGAAACTACTCACTGGACCTCAAGCCTGGGCCTTTCCATTCTACCTCTCAGACCTTATGTTTTTTTTTTTGTTTTTTTTTTTTTTCAAATGAAATGCAGGATTCAAAAAGAAAGGATTTGCAGCCATCTAGTCCTTTCTCTCCTAAAGTAAGAAGCTTCTGATGTTGTCCTCGTCTTAGGAGTGGGTGCAGACAAGCAATGCAACAGCTGTGGCCCTGGTCCAGGATACATCAGTGTGAGAAATTCAGATTCCAGCTACAGTATGCATCGAATTCTTCCATTGCTTTGTTTCAGGGCCATTTTCAACCATTGTTTTATCTTTCACACGACTTCTCATTAACATATCTGCCAACACCACTCTGAAGAATCAGTTTCTTTAATAAGGAGCTCTTGTGACTCATCCTCAGTGACAGCTTACTGGACTACAGTCATGTCAGCAGTCATCGTTGTCATGTGTTGAGCATAACATGACCATGTGTTGTTTTGCTGCATGGCAACAAATGCAATAAATCAAATGTTAATATTTCTTATATTAATCATTAGAAAACAACAGCTTTCTGATCTAAAAAGTAAAATCTCCTTTTATTGTAAAGCAAACACCTGTGGACGATTCCACTCCGGGTAAAGAAGGATCGATAATGGATCAGAGGTGTTGGCGTGATGGCTCTCCAAAATAATCTCTGAATTACAGCTGAATGTTTGCATTGATAATACAAACAACTAAATATTCACAAACATAAATATAGCTTTAAAAAAAACAGGCAACAGTAATTGGCTTGAGTCATCCAGATTACACTCACACACTCCTTTTACATTTAAATAAATAATCCAGCAGCTAAAAAAAAAAAAAGTAAAAAACAATCATGCTAAAGTAAACAATAAATTAAAACAGTGCAGTACTTCTGATTTCAAATGAACATAACATGCATTGTGGCACACACATTCACAGAGGAAGAGGTATATAAAGTCATTCAGTGAAAAACAAAAAAAACTTGTGGTAGAAACCAACTCGGACTCTACTTAGGGTCAATCTGAGGGGACAGTGTTGAGGGGACAGTGTTGCCCATAGCTACCATCCGGAGTATAGCAGTAACCTGACACAGGCAAAGCTTATGGTAGGGAATGAAGTTCAGGTATCTTATATATCAGTGCAGTGTTGCTTCATTCATGACATCATTAGTCTTCACCTTTTCTTGCATAATCCTCTTCATCGGTTATACATTAATTAATCCAAGCCCTTGTAAATTACATGATTAATCCCTGAAAGGCTAGCATTGAAGATAACGTCCCACCATCGGTCAAGTCTTATTCACCTCTCCTGGCTGGCATCCCCAGGTCCCTTTGTTACATGTGAAGACAGCCTAACGTCCCTTCAGAAATCCATCCAGCATGTAGTCTCCCTTCTCTGTCAGCCAATATCCAGCCATAGCAGCCACTCCTCCAATAAAAATGGCCGTGAAGACCATGTCTCCCTTGGCTGCAAGTGTGGCGAGGGCGCAGATTATGACGCCGAAGAACATCTGCTGCAGCACAAGGACCTCGTCATCCGTCATGTCGTCAAACAGACCTTTCTCTGGGCCAGCTGAGGAGGCAAGACGAAAGCAAACTCAGATTTCAGAGTCCAAACTTCACGGAGATCTCCTTACGGATTGCTTTCCAACAATGAGGTCAACATTTGCTGCATAACTGACGCCGTCTTTACGCGCAATTTTCTTGCCAGTATTTCTCGCACAGAAACTTTACATTTATACCGTACAATTCTCTTCAAATGTACAGACACAGTGCCTTCTATCCCTAAGAACTACAAACATCAACGTGTTTTAATTGTCACTCTCTATACGGCTCTGTTACCACCCCATGTTAAACTCCTTTTTTTTTTTTTTTAAATATGTAAATGGAAAAAATACTTAATGTACAAATCAGCTGTATTTAAACACAGCAGAAGGTATTAAACACTGGCAGCATTGATTCTAATCCAAACTATTCAGAGAGAATACAGAGAGAATACAGACGAGAGACTATTTGGGTTCGTACTGCTTTGCCTAAAACCCGATACTCACCAGGTGGCTTATTCTCCACACAAATGCTGTCTCTTCTGATGAATCCCTCAGCGCAGTCGCAGTGGAAGGAGCCCTCCTCGTTGATGCAGGCCTCGTTCAGTCCGGGGCACGCTATTGCGCGTTCGCTACATTCATCTATATCTGAGAGGGAACACACGGGAAAATGGCTGAATCCTCCACCAGGATAACCTTACGTGTTAAAAATTACACAGATAATTAATGACAGTTTGAATACCAAGACACTTGGCTCCTTTCAGTCTGTAGCCACGCGCACATTTCTTACAGCGAGCCGGACCGCTGCCCATGCAGCCCACACACGCCTGGTCACAGCCTGGACGCAAAGGTGAAACGGTCAGCATCACTACTGTCAATGTGATGCTCTGCCAGATAGCAGAGAAGCAACTGTCCACTGTGGTCAAGTTTGTAGTTTTCACAACCACCACAGTTCATGTTTCTTAAGTTTTCTTAAGAAAAATCAAAGTCTTTCGTTTTTGGTATGAATGCAAAAACAAACTCATCTTCAAGACAATAATACAAACAGCATTTCCTGACCAGTTATAGGATCTAGTAAATTACTTCAAATTGGTAAATGATGCACTAACTCTGACTTAATTTTCAAAAACCTCACAGAGACTGAAAATAGCTGACTGCTATTTCCTCAACAATAAAGTTCACACCAACCAGTGTTGGTTTCAAACCATTTGGTCCCAATTGAAACAACCAGGATGATTTTGTTTGATAGAGATCAATACATATTGAAGGAGCCGTACCTCTGCATTCATAGGATCCGTCTATGTTGTGACAGTAAGTGTTGGAAGGACAACGAGCCAGCTCTGTGCCGCACTCATCAATGTCTACAAGAGACATGGTAAAAGTCACAGGAAGTGTATTCATCCAAACTTGCTAAAAAAAAAAACAAACAAAAACAAACAAAAACAAATTCACACTCACCCACACACTTGTTGTCATGAAGGATCCACCCAGGTTTGCAGGCGAGGCACTTGTAGTCCTGTGGCCCTGAGCATTTCTTACAGGAGTGGTAGCACGCTAGACGTGGGCGAGAACCGTTAACATCAAACCAGCATCCGGTCCTGCTGAACACGACGGCGATTTAAAAACGTGTAAACAGCAGTAGGGAAATGTCGCACCTGAGCAAGCCCCTGCGCTGTCGTTGGAGCTCTTCTCCCGGAAGTAACCATCAGCGCAGCTCTGGCACAGCTGGCCCGAGTAACCCGGGTCGCAGACACACTCCCCATCTCCCAGACGAGTGCCCTCACCCTCACATCGGCCCAGACCTCCACACACACCTCCAGGTCCAGACGGGCACTCTTCAAATTAGCACGATTACAATGATCAGCTCTTTGCTTACATACTGCAGCAATGAAGGAAGTAAGCAAGGATGTAGACTCTGTTTTTTTTTTTTTTTTATTGTACTAACATGAAGTAACCTGCTTGTGCACACCTTTGCAGTCAGGTCCAAAGTGTCCAGGTGGGCAGCATAGTGTTAGCTGCTCAATGCAGAGCCACTCAAACAGATCCGGTGCCTCCTGCTGCCTGGAAAACAAACACAATGTTCAAACAGGCTCATGATAGCACAGCGTGAAGGCAGGTTTATAATAAAAAAATTTTAAAAACTTGTCTTTAACACTTGTTAAAGCTGTACTGTACCTGTGGAACCACCACGTCTCAACCTGGTCTTCTATCTGCTCCAGCAGACGGTTACATTCAAAATCTGTTTTCTCACAAGCGGCTTCGACGATCTCCAAAAGCCGAGTCTCGCTAAAACGAGGAGACGATGATTAGGCAGAGGTTGAACCACAGAAATATGCGAGTAGTAAATACATGAAGAAGAAATATTCAACATTTAAAACCAAAAAACATTCTAGGGAAATGTTGAATAATAGACAAAACGGATGTTAATTACAAATGGCCACAGTACCTCAAAGGTCAGCTGCAGAAACTACTCCTACCTGCGTGCGTACTTAGCCAGCTTCTCCTCCTCCCATGCAGTGTTGCCGCCACCAAAGTTCTTGTTTGCTGTTTTTTCTAATCCCTGTACAAAAACATAAATTTTTTTAATCCTGAGCGCGATAGAAAGATGTCAAGTGAAAACTTGCAGTTTATCAGATTTACCTTAATGAAGCTTTCAGTGAGTTTTCTGCAGGTTTGGCATGGCGCCGTCTGGACTTTCTCCACAGAGAGCTCTGACAGAAGCACCAGAGCAGGCAGGAAAGGCCAGACTCCCCACATGATCCTTCAGAGGACAAACAGAAAATATGTGCTTCACCAGAACAGACAGACAGAGGGTCTCTAAAGTTTGAAGCAACACGTTGGTCTTCTAAAGTTCATCTGCACTGAGTGTAATTTTCTTTGCAGTTATTGATTTGAAAACTTCCCTAAAGCCTTAAAAGTTCCAAAAGCTGCTTGGTAAAACAGCCAACGTTATTCCATGTCTGAATAACTGCTTACTGCTGATACAGTAGTGTTTCACTGCAACAAGCAACATCGTATTACTCTGATTTACCAAAATTCTTGTTGGCTTGATTCCTACATATGTATGCATTTTCCTTCAGAAAACTGAAGCCATTATACCATGAAATCGAATTACATTTTGTGCCTCTATGCTCCTCGCATGCGAACGGAAACTGGAAAGAAAGCTTTCAGTTTCTCTCTCCTCTATGCTTGGAAAGCATTCCAATCTGAACTAAAACTGTCAGAACTTGTTTAAGTGAGATCTTCCGGATCCATCTTAAGAAACCGACAGCAGAAACTGCTCGTTTTAAATTGTTACAGTTTTATTTATTTTTAATTGCTACAGTAATAACTACCGTACTACATTTTATTAGATAAATTGTTTGCACTTTGAATATTTTTAATGTTTGTTTCTGTTATTGTCCATTTGTCTTGTCCACTGCGACATTTCTGTTCTTGGTCAGGCCAACCTTTGCAGTTCTTGAGCTTAATGAGACTTAAATAATAATAAATAATAATAATAATATACAGGTGGTCAATCTTGCCCAATAATATTCCATTGTAGCAGATAGGACTGCTCTTTGGATGAAATGCATGATTTGCCTGCTTGTATGTCTACTGCACTGTAACATTTAACGTACATGCTAATGAGAAAATAATAAATTAAAACAGTAATAGTAAACTTTCAAACAAGGGAGGACAAGCAATTAAAATACAATTTTAAGACAAGGTAAGGTACAATTAAAGATAACCCACTGAAATAGTAGTACATCTCATAAATCAACATTTATCTTCTATATAAATCATATGTATGTAACATTCTGCACAGTAACGTAGTAATAAAAACAACAAAATAAGCTATTTATCCAGGCTAAGATGCTCTGACTTCAACGTTAGCTGAGCAACATCAGCACCAGCTAGCAGCTAAGGTCAGCTAGCTGCTAGCATTAGTCAACCGTATTTATAAAGACTGCTCTTCTGGCCGCTACTTTATTTATTTGGAGGCACTATCCAATCAGATGCATATATATCGCTTAATCGTTTTACCTCCATGTTTTTGCTTTGAGATTTTTATTTCTGTACCTCGTTATTAAACCACAACGTCTGCTGCACCACCGACAGATCGTCTCGGTCCCTGCTGGCTCACTGTCACCTGAAGCCGGCCAACTTCACATTTTAGGAATCCTCCTTTAACTTTTACTTTTCAGCCAAAGAATGTTTGGTTAACGCTGGAAATGCTCCTGCAGCAGCCGTGGTGCTGGACTGCAGTGGGACGGGCAGAGACTGCACTCCGTTGGGATGAATGAATGATTGGCTTCTAGCCTCTTCTGTGTTTTCCATGGAGCGGCTGCCACGCAGGATATGACGTTGCTGGGATTTAATCTATCAGCCAATCACACATCAGAGCCGTCACACCCATCGATGACGTGTGTTAACGGTCATATCACATTTTCTTTTCTGAAATGACAAATTATTAAATTAACCTATTATTCATTTTTGAGTGGCTCGATTTTTATATTTATATTTAACTGATTATCTTCGAGTCGTCTTAAAACGTTTTTTCCCTGGTTATCTTGTGCACCGCTTATTTATGTGTAATCTGACATTATTTCATATACTGAATGCACTGCTCTTATATGACTGTGTTTACTTTTAAATGAAACGTATTTATTTGCAGATGTAGTAACAGCGCAAGACTGTTTGAAGGATGACATTTCATTTTTGCATTCACTACTTTCAGTGTTAGAATTTACAAGTTTCAAGAATGGAAAATTAATAGAAGGTCCCCAAAAGTCAAAATTTAATGAAGGAAAGTTAGACGTTAGAATTATGACCACAAATTCCAATAGGATTTTTAGACTTCAGTTTGGTTCGGTGTCATTTCTAGATTTACGTTCAGAGTTCAGTTGTTGCCACCACGTGTGATTCTTTTTACTTTTATTATTATTTTGTTCTGGGGATTCGCAAACGTTTCTCCGTGATGCTGCTCAGTTGAAACCATTTTAAAACATAGAACAATCTTGAACAGCTCATCTTTTAATTGTGATAACATTTTTCTGTGTGAGCCACCTTTATCATTTCAAGTGGACTCCTACCGGAGCTCATCCTTTAGGCACTACCATTGCAAAGAAGATAGTGCTCACCTGATCTACCACCACAGTCTCACTGTTTGTATACTGTAACACACCATGTTTGCGCACACGCTTTGTTGTTTTAATATTATTTTCTTTCTGCTGAGCCTGTTCAGTTTTTTGGAAGTCAAGGAAAGAAACAGCAAACAGGATATATTATCACTGGAACATACTTTATCCTGTCCTCTACACATATGTTACGTACTGTATTGATTTGATAAGTTTTATGTTGAAAAATTTATTAGAAAAAGTGTTTGCTCTACCTAATTTTGCTTTGTAATCATATTTGTACTTTAAATGTATTTTTGTCTCTGATTAAATACTTTTTTCAATATATCAAACATAATGTTCACAGCTACAAAAAGCTCACCTAAGGAAATAATTTCCCAGATGGCTACTTTTTTAAATTTTGAGTAAAAACATGCTTATTGAGTGCTTCTCTTGAGTATTGTTTTACCCAAGTCATACACTGCATCTGCAGTGCTCCATATTCTCCATACAACCAAAGTGCTGACTGGCACATCTCTTCTTAATTTCACGTCTTCATGGTGTTCCTGTTGAGCTTTATCTCTTTATTGTGAAATTGTAGTAAGTCAAACTAAAGTATCTGTTATTTACTCAGATATGAGCAAAAGTTGTTTATAGAGAAATACAATAATGCTTTATTCAATCCCATATCAAAACATTTAAGAGAAATCACAGTATAAAACCAACTCAGAATTCCTGAGCAAACCATATAGCATATTTACATGTACAGTCTATCATATATATATACATTTTTTCTTTTGGGAGTTGTACGGTTTTTACTGTCCAGATGAAGTGCAAGACCATCATGTACAAGTAAAATGACTTAAATACACACAGTGCCTGTGAAAAGGTTGGTATAAATATCAAGTGCATGCTACACTGAGAATGCTCTCTCTGAGGTTTTGAGTTAATGCCATTTTGCTTTTTCAAGATCACAATCAAACAAAATTTGCAAACTCCTAAAAATATCTTCTATATTTAATGCATTTTGTTTTTCCAGGTAGTGTCATGTTCCAGTGCTGGATCAAGTTTCTCTTAAGCGTTAGCTGCTCAAGCTTTACTGACCTGATGTTTATCATATAAAACTGCTCTTGCTGCTAAACACACCATCCAGGTTTATCAAGCCGACATTACTGTTTGATAAACCTAACTAGCAAAACTGTTGAACAATATGATGCTTTTTCTCAACATGTCCCACACAATTTCCATGTTGTCCTTAGGCATGAGTGTTTTCTCCCAAACATGTCATATTCCTCCCACAGTTGAGAGACATGGTAAACAGGTCACTTCAAACTAACTATAGATGTTTGTGTGCATTTTCTGAACTCCGAGTTCAAATTTTCTCCCTATGCGTGTGTAGGTTTTCTCCAGTTGCTCCACTTTCTTCACATTGTTCAAACTAAGTGTGCTACGTTTCTCTTTCAATTCCCCACAGGTGGCAGAACATGTCTGTGTGGTTGTTTGCCTTGTGCTTTTCTGTGTTGCCATGTCCTGGATCAGCAACCTAACCAGGGTCTACCCTGGTCCGCACAGTATATCGCAAAATTATTGCAATATCAGACTGCGCAATAAACATATTTCAAAGGACTCTCTGGAGTGCAATAATTGCAGCTAACATATTCCAAGACTTATGAAATTGCATTTTCTTCCAATATTAATCTCAGTCTCACTGCAGCAAATCCTCACACTGGACGCTAATAACATTGAAGCACAGACAATAGAGACAAGAAGGAAAATATTAGGCATATCGTAACTGATATCATCAATGCAATATTTACCAATATTATTTCCATAGAATGCTCTAATGTCATGCAGTTGTATCCTAACCCTTAACTGCCTTCTGTCCAACAACTTCTGGAGACACTTGGAGATCATCAAGCGACAGCATCCCACAATACAGTAAGGGTAACACAAACAGAAAATGGATGTCTTTGTGCATTAATTGAGGTATATTTGTTCACTGAAGCCTCCCATAACTTGTCCTTTACGATCCTCTCTAGTTGTCAGACCCAATCCATTTTACCGACCACTGTATCAGGACTGGACGGTGGTGTGATTAAATTTGGTTCCAATAGTAGTATTTCCCCAGAGTCTTCCTCTTCCCGCCCAACACAGCCTGGAGATACACCAGCAAGGTGCAACACATTTGTCCCCGCTGTGAACCCCGACAGCCTTTTGGCAAACGCTCTGGATGCCATTCGAAGCCCCCCTGCTCTTTTCCGCCTTGCTGATGCTGAGGCGATTTGTTTGGAGCCCGCCAGCTCAGTCAGAAAGCCCAGACTTTGGGAAGGAAGGCTGTAGAGATGGAGTCCACAAAAAAGCCGTGGAAGCGGCCGATAGCCACCTGGAGGCGCAGGAGGGAGTGACTCAAACTGCACCAGCATGAACCGCTCGCCTGCGCGGCCCTGTAAATAGTCTGCAAGAATACAGCTCAGCGAGGCGCCAAAAACATCCACGTGGCAGGACGAGGCAGAGTCCCTCTCCACTCCTCTGATGTTCTCTTCATTGTTCTCGCAGCTGCGGGCTCCCCATTCCTCGGCTCTGGCCCACGTGGTCTGGGTTAGGACTAGCACCACCTTGCCGCCCTGCCGCTTCAGACGGTCCAGTCGCGAGTGGAGCCACGGCACGGGGCCGAGCACGCCGAGTTCGCACTGGCTCCAGAGGTCAAGAGACACGGTGAAGCCCAGGGCCTGAAGAGATGAACCCAAGTGACATAGGAGCTCTGGCAGACGCTTGTCATCATCAGGCGGATATAGCAGCATCACATGACCGCCACCCACGGCACCTGAAAGAAAGAAAACATTCATGCTGGGTGAATCACAAGTCAAATTCAGTATTTGTTGAAAATAATGCATGTCGTAATAAATTAACACTAAATGAATCAAATGTACTTTTTAAGCCACAGAGTAAAAAGAAAAATCCCGCCTGAACTATACAACTGGTATAAATAAAAAAATCTAACTTTTGCACTGCCTTGAAAAACTGTTTTACATTTTGTCACGTGATAAACACAAACCCTTTGTGGATTTTATCTTAATTTTATGTGACAGACAGACACTAAGGAGTTCATGGCTGTAAAGTGGAGAAAAGATATTGGATACTTTTCAAGTTTCTGAACAATTAAAAATATGAAAAGTGTAGCATATATTTGTGCCAATACTTTGAAGGACCACTTTCACTGCAATAAAAGCTTCCAGGGGGTATTTTCAAAAGATTTCTACATATTCTCCATTTGATTAATGTCTGGATTTTTACGTGGCAATTTTAACGCATGGATTTACTTTATTCTTAGTCACTCCTCCGTTGTTGTACAAGTTTGCTGCTCGAAGCTAACCATTCACAGCTGTTTCTTTTATGGCATAACCCATAAACAGGACTTCTTAGTGCTGGATTCTTGCCACTCTCACAGAATTAGCCCTGATTTGTGGAGTGGATGACTAATGGTTGCACTCTAGACAGATTATCCTACCGGAGCTGTGGTTCACTGCACCTCCTTCATAGTTACAGTGGCTAATTTTCAGCTTGATCTCCTCTACAGATAAGTACAGTTGGTAGGTTTGCAGCTTTGATTTTGTTTTAAAACTTTACTTTAAACTTTTCTACAAGTTCATCTGTGACATAGCAGGCATGTTCCTTAGTCTGCAGTGATGTCGTTTGTTCACTTATCTCCTCAAACAACCTCTAAGCATCACAGAAAAGCTGGATTGAGATTTAAATACACTTTGGCGGACTATTTAAATTGTTCAAAAACACCTTTTCTTCTCCTTTATAACTATGCTCTACTTTGTGTTTACAACATCAAGTTCAAATAAAACAAACTGACATTTTCATTTGAAGCAGAAGATTTTAAGCTGTAAGACTAGTTTTTAAAGGAATTGTAACATCAGCAAAAGGTTTTTGGTATTTTTTTGTCAGCATAAACAAAAAAACAAGAGTTAGACAAACCTTTGACGTCATCATCCTTCAACCACCTCCAAACATATCCTGGAGAAAAAGCAGAAATAATATTGAGACGTTTTCATACTAACCGCAAGAGACATTCAGTTTTGTATCCTAAAGAAGCCAACCTTTCAGAACGCCTCGTATCAAATAGACTCCAAGTATAGCCAGACATATCAGGATAAATCCGACGAGAAGCAGAAGAATCCATCTTTCTCGATGTGCTAAAGTAAAACAAAATAAATAAAAAAATCAAGAAGCCTTTTTTTTTAAGAAAAAGAATACAATTCAGTACATAAAGAGACAACTAAGAGTTTAGAAGGAAACTCATGAATCTACTCTTATTTTCTGACCTAAGAGTTTTGCATGAAAGTGGTGTATTTCTAATTAAAGGCCTTTGAAACATATTACATGTTTATTAGTGAGTTCAGCTTGGTCTACTTTATAAAAATGTGGCAAAGAGAGCAACGATGAGGCAGTAAAGTTTGTGAGAAACATGTTTTTCTTAGGCATGAACTGTACAATAATATGCATTAAATACATAATCTACGTAAAAATAAACTTTGGACATCATTCTTTAGAGTATGGAAGTAGTTTGAATTCTTACTTTCAAATGGACACTGGGGCTCTGAGAACGAGACCATCCCTTCAGATTTAACCTATAGCATAATGGTTTAAAGTGACTGTAGGTTCAATGGCTCAGTACAAAATGTTGTTAAAAACAGTGAGGGTTTATTGAAGAAAAAAGTACAAATGGTACCTGCACACAAAGCTGAGGGTGTGGGTGTGGGTGTAGGTGTGGCGAGAACTCCCCTGCTTGCTGAAAGGACGAAAAGGAATAAATTAAAATGCTAATTAATAAGTGTAATAAATAGATCTCAAAATGATCTGAAAGCACAGGAACCGATGTAACCAGATGTAACCACATCGAATGTCTGACTTGTGATGCGCAAGGACATCTCGGACAATAACGCTGCCTGACTTGTAAAAATACTTCATGCCAGGCATCAAGCAAACAATGTCTTTTCTTTTATACGAATCATTTCACCTCTGATCTTTATAAGTCTCCTAAGCTGACAAATGTTTGGAATCGGTCCAACCTACTTTGTGAACGGAGGGTGTAGCATATTGAGCAATGTTTTTTTATTTTTACCCAGTGTACTCTGTGCACCGCCTTCCAACCAGCAGTGCCGAGTTGCTCTCTGGAGCCCGTCACTTCTTCACACTGGCCTCCTGCCATGTCTTTCTTGCACAATTGCACCTCTGTCTGCACTTTACAGGGAGAGGTTACATTCCAGCTCAGCCCCGTGTCCCCACTACTTAACGGAGACTCCACCATAGCCACAGACACGTTGTTCTGCATTCTTCTCAGAGCGTCTATTAAACATTTTTTTAAAAAGCAGAAAATGGCACGTCATATTCCATGAACCAAAGCATCACGAAGCAGATAAGATCGGACAGCGACATCAGGAAACAACTCTTACCTGTTTTATTTGTGAAAGGACAGTACTTTCCTTTCGTGTCTTTACTATCAAACCATGCCTACAAAAATAGTTACTTTTTAATCATTCCTTTCATCATATGTAAATGAATATTTTTCCAAGTTAAAATTCCAGTTACCAGGAAGCATAGGCATGGTGCAATGAGATATGATGGGATAACTATTTCACTCTTGTTGGTAGGCTGCACAGACAAGCAAATTACACAGGTGAAACTATTGTTGAACGTTTTGAAATGTGTGCATGAACATTTTTGGATAGTTCAGGGATGACTTACCCACAAAAGAGGCTGTCCAGATATGTCATCCCATTCCATTACCCAATAGATCTTCCCTTGTGTGGAAGAAATATTTTGCAGCTGCAGCCGGACCAAGTTTTCTGTGTCATATACATGGAGCCTAGGAACTGGAAGAGGAACATGTCAGTCATCGTAAACAACCGACCGTAGTCTTTTTTTAAATCCATTGCGTAACGGCATGTGCTAGGACAAACAAACAAATGATTCCAGATAATGCGTTCTCTTACAAAAATTCACAGAGCACAGTAAAAGACACATGCAGTTATCATTTTCATTATAACAAACGAAGATAACCAGACAACATGCAAAATGCAGTTTTTAAATTATGATTTCTTTCATTAATTAAGGGGGAAAAAAACGTCATCCAAGCCACCGTGAGAAACAACTTCCCTCCCTAAACCTAACAGTTGGATGCAACAAAGTGGCCTCAACCATTTGGATGCAACAAAGTGGCCTCAACCATTTGGCTTTAAATTTCTGTAGGGGAATTTGACCTGTTTTTCTTTGCAGAAGTGGTTTAATTCAGCCACATTAAAAGATTTTAAGCATCTCAACCAGATTTAAGTCTGGACTTTCACAAGGCTTATCCAAATTCTTTAATTTGTTTAATTTTTAAATTCATTCAGAGGTGAAATTATTAATGTGCTTCAGATCACTGTCGTGTGGCTTAACCCAAACGCACTTGAGCTTAATCGAAAAGAAACTGATGATCCGATACGTTTCCATCAATTTCAGCAGGTCGTTGAGATCATGAAGCAGAAAAGCACCCTACACCATCCACTCTACTTTTGTGTCATCAGTCCACAGAATACAGTACTGAATGTAACATTTCTATAGATTTTTGTGGACAATTCTATTTGTGAAATGTTAATCTCTTACCTTTGGGCTCTGGAGAACGATTCAAGGGACAGACTGAAAGAAAGAGGAAGGAAAAGGAACTCAGTGACCCTGCTGTTTTTTGTTTTGCTAGAAATTACAGCACTTTAACTCACCATCTTTTTCCAAAGGAAATGTGATATTTTTGACCATTTGTGTTTCCTTTGAATCTGCGGTGACCACAATAGGAGCCTTAAAATCCACTCTCTCTGTCAGTCGCAACTGTGTTATCCAAAAAATATAAAAACAATGTAAACTTTTATACCCTCGTCAATCCATTGTATATCTGCATTGCATTTTTAAATGACATAACATCCAGACACTTTAAATAACACTTCTTTTTGCGAATGCGATAGGCTGATGTCAGTCACATTTGAACAGTTCAAAACATTCATAGTGTACTCTTATCAAGTATCTAGAAATGATGGCCGTGCCTTGCTGCAGATTAACCCGAACATCAGAATTAAGAAGAAACAATATTAAAATTATAAAGTAAGTTTCAGCTATTTTAAATGCAGCATGCAGATGATCCCAGATGCTTGTCTGAGGATTTCAAAAACAGCTGATCTGGATGTTCATGCACAGCTAGATCTGAGTCCAAAAAAAAAGTAAACAAACAAGGAGCAGATCTTGTCTGAGTAAAAGACAAATTATTGATGTAAGAGGATAATTTGCATCCCAACTGAAAAAGTTAGAAAAGTAAAAGAAACTTAAATAACCGTTCATTACAACCAGGGTCTGTGCAATACCATCCGTACACACAACATGTTGAAAGTTGAAGGAGAAGAGCTTCTCTGCCAGCTGGCACTTTGTACAGTGTGTTTGCACAGTTTTGGAATTGGGCAATTATCACTATGGTGAACAATTTCTTACCATGACACGAATTTTGATTCATCGTGATAGAAACAAATGACGTCAGAAAACTTCAAAAACTTAAGACTGTTGGCGGGATTGCCAATAGTGTATCTTAATAGACCGTTTTCTTTTACTTTTACCATTTCCACGTGGAGCCATAAATTCAAATATTTGATAAAATGCAGGTTGTACAGAAATCTTAACTGAAATCAGAAATCTTTATCTGATAAAGATTTTTTTATTTTATTTTAAAAATCATATGACTTTATCAGCAGTTTTAATATTTATTGGGCTTGAACTTCAGTGACATGCTGAGAGATTACAAAGAAGCTATAAATATTTTTGTGACTACTTTTACATCTATGTCAATACATGCCACAAATTCTAGCAATAAAATTTTAAGTCTATGTTGCCCATCCCTAACAGTCTCATAAAAGACGTATTGTTCCTAACTTGATGACTACTTTAACATAGTAATGCACTTCGTCACAAATCTCAAATCATCTCCAACTCATTCCTTGTTGAATCTGTGCCACAAACAAATGAGGCTGTTGTACAAGCCGAGGTAAATACAGTTAGCATAGATTAGAAATATGTGCATTCAGCTGAAGCAAGTCACTCATATGGATGTTCATTCTAAATAAAACAATCACAATAACTATATTTCTTTAAAAATTATAATTTTAAACATTAAAAGTATTTCAAGCACTACTTACGGTAATTACTTTGTAACAGCCCAATAACAATGATAGACTATAACTATATAAGAAGTATGCAGAAGTTCACTTCAGGGCTTCCAGCAATGATAAGAACAGGAAGAAGAGGAGAATCCGATAAGGCAGCGAAGCTCTGTAGCAATTAGTTAGATAAAGATAAGGCCTTGGAGGTTGATTTTAATATTTCTGTTGTCTAAGAAAGCTTGGCTCAACATGAGCTGAACTACAACTCATAGATTCAGACAGTAGATAAGAAACATAATATATAAATATAAT
>NW_015112884.1:305191-306819 GCF_001443285.1 Poecilia latipinna
GTTCTATTTCATCCCTACTGACCGCCAGAGGCGGTGCTTCAAGCACTGAATGATCATTCTTGCGCATGCGCAGGTCGAGTACTAATGACAACAATGTCACCTGTGACCTGCCGGGGACCCACGTGACTCTATATAGTCACATGACACCCGGCGTTCAATCCCTTTTGTTCTTCTCGCGCGCAGGTGTGTTGAGAACAGGTGTGTGGTCGTGTGAAGCTAGCTGCTTCTGTGTACCACTGTAGTGTATCTGCTTGTTGCTAGTAGCCCCGTGACCGAATTGGGTCGGAGCTGCGGGCGTAAGTCTCGCCCTCCAGGGGCTGCACAAGCTGCTTCCCCATTTACCAGATCTGCGGTCGCGCTGCGACGATTGGTAAGTGTTTGATTTTCAGTTTGTATTGTAACTCACCTGTAGCGTTTTCTGCTCGTTTTGAGTTCATTTGAGTTTGTTTGTCTGACTCGCCAGTGGCGTTTCTGCTCGCGCTGAGTTAATTTTCTGTTTGTATTCTAACTCACCCGTAGCGTTTTCTGCTCGCGTTGAGTTCTTTGAGTTTGGTTGTCTGACTCGCCAGTGGCGTTTCTGCTCGCGCTGAGTCCTTCTATAAGTTATTTGAACTCACCAGTGGCGTTTCTGCGCTGAGTTCTTGTTGGTGACGGACGGATCACGCCTTTCAGCAATATGATGTTGGACAATTTCTGCTGCTCGACCTGTCTGGCTCCACTTCAACCCGACGACGGGCATGACTTGTGTCCCTCCTGTCTCGGTGTGGAACATCTCCGGGAGGCTCTATCGGATGAGGCTTGCCCCAACTGTTGCATCATGCCCCGCTCTGTCAGACTGGATCGGCTGGCGGCGCTGGAGAGGCCTATTGACTGCGTGGGCGCTCTGCCGCATGGTTCGTTGCCCCCCGGACAGGCGACGTGCAAACGGCCTACTGTAACTGCGACTTCGGAACCTGCGAAGAGAGCCAGACGGACCGATGCGGGGAGGTTGTCCACGAAGGTGGATCACCTCTCTACGGAGCTAACCCGCATGAAGACCCTCCTCCAGTCGTTTAGAACTGAGGGTGAGCACAGTGCGGCTCTCCCTCCCGAGCGGGATGAGGCATCGGTCAATGATGACGATGCTATTTCGGTGGCGGCCTCGGGCACCCATTTTTGTGATGAACCTCCAGGATTGGAGTCTGGGGCCTCAGAATCTGACTCCGTTGCCTCCCAGGAGGATACAGGGGACTCTGTGACTGCCGCCATTCGAGTGGCTCTTGCTCGTTTAAAGATTGGTGTTCCTCAGACCCGACCTGCAGCTTCCAGCGCTTTCTTTAGGCGTGGTAGATCTGAGGCTGCCTTAGTGGTTCCTCCCTCAGAGGAATATATTAGGGAACTACATGCTTGCTGGTCGGATACAAAGGCACTTTCACGTCTGACGACGGACGGCAGGGTTCTGGCGTCTATGCAGGAGGCGCCCACGGTTGGCTTGGGGCAGATGCCTGCGGTGGAACCGGGCATCGCCTCCCTTATTATCCCCCCTGATGAGGCTTTGCGGCCCAATGCTCGTTGTCCGCGGCCTCAGTGCCGTATTACTGATGACCTTCTCTGCAAGGCCTATGATTCTGGGGCCCGCATGGGCCGGA
>NW_015112884.1:312765-313701 GCF_001443285.1 Poecilia latipinna
CCCAATGCTCGTTGTCCGCGGCCTCAGTGCCGTATTACTGATGACCTTCTCTGCAAGGCCTATGATTCTGGGGCCCGCATGGGCCGGATTGGGAACTCCCTCTCCCATCTTCTGCTGGCCCTGTCTTCTTCCTTGGAAACCGTTCCACTGGACCACAGCACGCAAGGCCTGGTTGATGCGTCTCTGCAGGCTTTTGCTCTCATGACGAGGGAGCTGGGGCGCACACTCTCCACGCTGGTTCACGCTCGCCGCCAGGTCTGGTTGGCGCAGTCATCTCTTACGGAGCTTTGTAGGAGGACCCTCCGGACCCTGCCTGTGGTTCCTGGGGAACTTTTCGGCTCTGCGGCACTCGATGCCTTGGATCGTACAGCTCAGGCCTCTCGAACACGGCAGCAGCTGGCAGGGCTTCACAGACGTGATCGCCTGCGGGTTGGCTCTTGGGCTGCTGCGGGTCCTTCACGGAGGTCCTCGCGCCCACCTCCTTCTTTCATTGAGACCCAGGGTCTGGTGACGGGTCAGAGATCGGCCCAACGACCTGCTCCGGATCAGGGGAACCGAGCTCGAGACCGAGCTGGGGCCAGGGCATCTCACCCCTTTCGAGCCGCGCAGTCTGGCCGGTGTCCTCCCAGGCCATCGAGGGGCCGGGGGGCCCGCAGGTGATGCCTTAGGGCCGGCGGTCGGTTGTTTTACCCCGGGACAGCTCCACTTCTGGGCTGCCCACACACCGGACTTGTGGGTGTTGTCCACCCTGTCCCAGGGGTACCGCCTTCAATTCCGCCGCCGGCCGCCCGTCCCTGGCCGGGTCAGGATGACTGTGATCTGCGACCCGATGAAAGCACAGGCACTGAACCAGGAGATCTGCACACTGCTGGACAAGGGTGCTATAGTGCCGGTGGACCCCCTGCGGGATCCAGGGGGCTTTTATTCCATGTACTT
>NW_015112884.1:319663-320472 GCF_001443285.1 Poecilia latipinna
CACACTGGGTGGTGGATTTGATCTCCAAGGCTTATGCCTTGCAGGGCCAGGAGCTGCCGGCCGGCGTGAGGTGCCACTCTACCAGGGGAATGTCGACCTCGTTTGCAGCTATGACTGGGGTACCGTTGGACGTTATATGCCGTGCTGCCTCCTGGAAGTCGGCTAGTACCTTTACTCGGTTTTACAGGGTGAATGTGGCTGCGCCCCATCCCCTTCAAGGAATTCTGGAGCAGCACGCCCCTACATCACATTGAGGTGGGTAGTGCGGTGGTTATCCCTTAGATGTTGCCTATTCCTCGTGACCTTGTTGTTATGAGTCATCCAGTGCTTGAAGCACCGCCTCTGGCGGTCAGTAGGGATGAAATAGAACGAAAGTTACTGCTGTAACTACGGTTCTATGAATCCCGGATGACCGCCAGAGTGCTTGGTCCCTCGGAATCCTTGCTCTTCGCGAGAAGGTGGAGGGATTGAACGCCGGGTGTCATGTGACTATATAGAGTCACGTGGGTCCCCGGCAGGTCACAGGTGACATTGTTGTCATTAGTACTCGACCTGCGCATGCGCAAGAATGATCATTCAGTGCTTGAAGCACCGCCTCTGGCGGTCATCCGGGATTCATAGAACCGTAGTTACAGCAGTAACTTTCGTTGCTTGACTTCCTTGTTAAGGAACAAGGAAGACTTCCTTGTTCAGGGCTCCTTAGCTTAAACAACAAAATTTGATTTCATCTGTTTTTAAAGATTTACTAAAAATAATCAGGTGGCGCTGTTAGCCCTACGATATTCTACTTATCCATCTTTCCCTCTTTC